>NW_025727874.1:0-5000 GCF_021461385.2 Schistocerca piceifrons
CAGTATACGTAGCCGACCCTCAGCCAGACGTGGCCCGGGAACGGAATCCATGGACCGCAATGTGCGTTCGAAACGTCGATGTTCATGTGTCCTGCAGTTCACATGTCGACGCGCAATTTGCTGCGTTCTTCATCGACCCACGAGCCGAGTGATCCACCGTCCTGGGTGATCTTTTCTCAGTTTCCGCCGTCTCTTTCGAGACGGTCGCATAGGCGGGAGTGAGGCGTGTGGCGGCCCCTGTTCCAGCGTTCTGTGTCCAACGGCCTCACGGCCGACGGGCGTCGTACGGCTCCACACCGGAGCGGACAGGCACTCGGGCGAAAGTCATTCAAAACCGGCGCCAGGCGCCAGGTGCCGCAGGCCAGCCGCTCCAGCGCTTCAGCGCTCGTACCACACAACATTGCCGCTAGTTTTGAGAGGCACGCGTGGTTCCGCACGCGGCGCACGGCTACGGCGAGCCGTACAGGTAGCGTGTTGCGCGACACGACACGCACATCGAAAGACATGCAGTCTAGTCGGTAATGATCCTTCCGCAGGTTCACCTACGGAAACCTTGTTACGACTTTTACTTCCTCTAAATGATCAAGTTTGGTCATCTTTCCGGTAGCATCGGCAACGACAGAGTCAATGCGCGTACCAGTCCGAAGACCTCACTAAATCATTCAATCGGTAGTAGCGACGGGCGGTGTGTACAAAGGGCAGGGACGTAATCAACGCGAGCTTATGACTCGCGCTTACTGGGAATTCCTCGTTCATGGGGAACAATTGCAAGCCCCAATCCCTAGCACGAAGGAGGTTCAGCGGGTTACCCCGACCTTTCGGCCTAGGAAGACACGCTGATTCCTTCAGTGTAGCGCGCGTGCGGCCCAGAACATCTAAGGGCATCACAGACCTGTTATTGCTCAATCTCGTGCGGCTAGAAGCCGCCTGTCCCTCTAAGAAGAAAAGTAATCGCTGACAGCACGAAGGATGTCACGCGACTAGTTAGCAGGCTAGAGTCTCGTTCGTTATCGGAATTAACCAGACAAATCGCTCCACCAACTAAGAACGGCCATGCACCACCACCCACCGAATCAAGAAAGAGCTATCAATCTGTCAATCCTTCCGGTGTCCGGGCCTGGTGAGGTTTCCCGTGTTGAGTCAAATTAAGCCGCAGGCTCCACTCCTGGTGGTGCCCTTCCGTCAATTCCTTTAAGTTTCAGCTTTGCAACCATACTTCCCCCGGACCCAAAAGCTTTGGTTTCCCGGAGGCTGCCCGCCGAGTCATCCGCTGGCTGGCATCGTTTATGGTTAGAACTAGGGCGGTATCTGATCGCCTTCGAACCTCTAACTTTCGTTCTTGATTAATGAAAACATACTTGGCAAATGCTTTCGCTTCTGTTCGTCTTGCGACGATCCAAGAATTTCACCTCTAACGTCGCAATACGAATGCCCCCGCCTGTCCCTATTAATCATTACCTCGGGTTCCGAAAAACCAACAAAATAGAACCGAGGTCCTATTCCATTATTCCATGCACACAGTATTCAGGCGGGCTTGCCTGCTTTAAGCACTCTAATTTGTTCAAAGTAAACGTGCCGGCCCACCGAGACACTCAATAAAGAGCACCCTGGTAGGATTTCAACGGGGTCCGCCTCGGGACGCACGAGCACGCACGAGGCGGTCGCACGCCTTCAGCTCGCCCCACCGGCAGGACGTCCCACGATACATGCCAGTTAAACACCGACGGGCGGTGAACCAACAGCGTGGGACACAAATCCAACTACGAGCTTTTTAACCGCAACAACTTTAATATACGCTATTGGAGCTGGAATTACCGCGGCTGCTGGCACCAGACTTGCCCTCCAATAGATACTCGTTAAAGGATTTAAAGTGTACTCATTCCGATTACGGGGCCTCGGATGAGTCCCGTATCGTTATTTTTCGTCACTACCTCCCCGTGCCGGGAGTGGGTAATTTGCGCGCCTGCTGCCTTCCTTGGATGTGGTAGCCGTTTCTCAGGCTCCCTCTCCGGAATCGAACCCTGATTCCCCGTTACCCGTTACAACCATGGTAGGCGCAGAACCTACCATCGACAGTTGATAAGGCAGACATTTGAAAGATGCGTCGCCGGTACGAGGACCGTGCGATCAGCCCAAAGTTATTCAGAGTCACCAAGGCAAACGGACCGGACGAGCCGACCGATTGGTTTTGATCTAATAAAAGCGTCCCTTCCATCTCTGGTCGGGACTCTGTTTGCATGTATTAGCTCTAGAATTACCACAGTTATCCAAGTAACGTGGGTACGATCTAAGGAACCATAACTGATTTAATGAGCCATTCGCGGTTTCACCTTAATGCGGCTTGTACTGAGACATGCATGGCTTAATCTTTGAGACAAGCATATGACTACTGGCAGGATCAACCAGGGAGCTGCGTCAACTAGAGCTGAGCAGCCGGCCGCCCGGGAGTGTGTCCCGGGGGCCCGCGCGAACACGCAAGCGTCCGCTCAATCATTCTGCAAACAGGAGGAGGCTGAGCTCCCCCTGCACAATACACCTCGAAACCCTCTCAGGTCCCGGCGGCGCGCAGCGCCGTCCCAAGTACTTGGTCGGGTTCGAGAGAGGCGCAATCGCCCGGAGTTAGGCGAGTAGACGCTTTCGGTGCGACCACCCGTGCTCCCAACTGAGCTTGCCGCTGCCGACAGAGGCCCGGGAGCGTGCTGTCGTGGCATTGCCGGCGGGAGACAACACGCGCCACCTACGGTGACCGGCAGCTCCAACGCCAGCGCCACAGAAGGACAAAAGCCCCACTTGGGTGCCGAAGCGAACTCTCCCAGCACAGCGCACGCGCCAACACATCCGCACAGCTGCGATACAAACCACCAGCGAGAACCGCTGGGGCGACCGAGCAGCAGACGGCGTCGCGGCGCCGAGCGCCGGGCGGCGGCGCATCCTCAACGCACACAGTCCTCAATCGGACCAGCACACTGAAGATGTCCACCGCGCTTCGCACCGGGCCCGCGAGGACCTACTTTGGCCGCACGGCGCCGCGCGCAGGGTGCGCCGGCGCGCAGCTGCGACGCCTGCCGCGTCCGTCGGCCGGCGCGCCTGCCACTGGCCGCCCCCACCAGCCGGCTGTAGCGCGTGCGCCCACGCACCGCGCGGCCAGCACGCCGGGAGGCGCCCCCTCACCGGCCGGGGACGGTCCCACCCAGCCACCGCCGCGTATCGCTTCACACCCAGATGCCGTTCAGTTTCGTCGGCATGGTGGGTATCGCTGGAACAACCGGTTAGTACCTCAACCTATCGTCGCCATCACCGATTCACCCCTAGCGAGAACAACCGCACCACAACAGGTTACCATTTGTTCATTTGCGTAACTTCACCAGAAAACGCAGGCGTCCATCGCCATTTGCAACTTCAACGATTATTGCATGCCTGTGTCAGGTGTCACGCCACACTACGTCTGCCCACATACACGCAACAAAATGTGCACGCCTAGACAATACGTGGAAGGTGGCCCCCGTACGTATGCGATGTCCATTGCTCGAACGACTGTCAACCGGCCTCTGTAGCATGTCGCAGATATGGAACGCGGTGCACCATGCCATCACGGTGTGTGAGGAGAGACGACTAGGTCCGAATACATCAACAGACAGCTCATGCTGATCGCCATCCACGGCGTCCGTTCCTCCCACACGTCTCTATGGCGTACCACACTGCAATCCAGCTCTCATAGGGAGACGACACGTAGCTGCGTGCACAATATTTGCACTGTATGGTCCGCCGTTTTTGGGCGCAGTCGTTGTGCGGTCACACATGTGCCACGATGTATCATTCAGTACATAAGGACGAATGTGCAGTACAGATTGTGGTTCACGCGTACGACATCAGCGGACAGTTGACACAGGCCGCACCACAACGTAGCCTGAGTACGTCGCATGCGAAGGGCATTGAACATGCAAACTTCTCACCAACCAGCTTGCGAAGGCAGGGGGCAAGGTGGGGACGTGGGGAGGGGCGGCATGTACGTCCTGCTGCCATCCACATTACAGTGTACAGCAGGAGCATGTGGAAAGTGAGCAAGACTTGCAAGGTGTTTAACATGAAGCGATACACAGGGGTGCGGGGCAGTGCGAGTAGCGAACTATATTGCGAGGGTTGCGGGTGGGCAACACTACAGTAATTGAACGAGTCGTATAACAATTACAGAGCAGGTTTAGGCGACAACGTGGGTTACGTTAAGGCGACAACATGGGTTAGGTTAAGGCACAACATGGGTTAGGTTAAGGCACAACATGGGTTAGGTTAAGGCACAACATGGGTTAGGTTAAGGCACAACATGGGTTAGGTTAAGGCACAACATGGGTTAGGTTAAGGCACAACATGGGTTAGGTTAAGGCACAACATGGGTTAGGTTAAGGCACAACATGGGTTAGGTTAAGGCACAACATGGGTTAGGTTGAGGCACAACATGGGTAGGTTGAGGCACAACATGGTTAGGTTGAGGCACAACATGGGTTAGGTTGAGGCACAACATGGGTTAGGTTGAGGCACAACATGGGTTAGGTTGAGGCACAACATGGGTTAGGTTGAGGCACAACATGGGTTAGGTTAAGGTACAACATGGGTTAGGTTAAGGTACAACATGGGTTAGGTTAAGGTACAACATGGGTTAGGTTAAGGTACAACATGGGTTAGGTTAAGGTACAACATGGGTTAGGTTAAGGTACAACATGGGTTAGGTTAAGGTACAACATAGGTTAGGTTAAGGATACAACATAGGTTAGGTTAAGGTACAACATAGGTTAGGTTAAGGTACAACATAGGTTAGGTTAAGGTACAACATAGGTTAGGTTAAGGTACAACATAGGTTAGGTTAAGGTACAACATAGGTTAGGTTAGGTTAGGTTAGGTTACACGTTGTTGTACGGAAAGGTGTAGGGGGGGGGGGGGGGGCGGGGGCGGCAGGTTCGTTGATAGTGATTATAGTAAGTGAATGCTTGTGACATGATCAGATT
>NW_025727874.1:10000-12500 GCF_021461385.2 Schistocerca piceifrons
AAAACATAGTCCACCGCAAAATTGAAAAGGAGGGGGGAGAGGGGGTCACCCTGACGCACACCCCTAGCCGGCTGCAGGGGCACGCCCACGTCGGCGCCGCCCGCTATCACTGTCGTGCTACCCTCGTAACACCTTTCGACGTACTCAATAAAGCAATCCGGCAGGCCATGAGCCCTCAGCACGGGGCGGAGGGCAGCATGGTCCACCGAATCGAACGCTTTAGAGACGTCGATCGATGCCACAAAAACAGAGCGACAGGAGCGGACTGCGTCGGTGAGAGCAGTGTCCAAGATGAAGGTGTTTTCCAACATCCCATCCCGGGGGATGAATGCCCGCTGACGTTCGTCCACAGCACATGCACGCATCAGGCGTGACGCGAGAACCTTGTGAAAGGTCCGCGCCAACACCGAGCAGACCGTAATGGGGCGAAAGTCAGCGGGGGATGTTGGTGCAGCCGTTTTGGGGAGAAGTGACGTCCGGGCGCGAAGCAGACGCTCGGGGAGGGCGCGGGCCAGGAGGAAGAGGTTCAAGAGTTTCACCAGGACTTCATGCGGCAGGCGCCGCAGCTCCGCTGGAGTCAGGCCGTCCGGCCCGGCTGCCGATCCCCTGGGCGGCAAGGCAGCAGCGACCTCCTCACGTGTGACCGGCCCCCATAGGCACTCAGGAGCGACAGGCTCCGAGTGCGGGAGAAGGCGGTCACGGATGAAGCCGGCGGTGGAGATCGGCTTCTTCGTGAAGAGGTCCGCCCAGAAGTCCAGCAGACCGGGGATGTCGGGTGGCGGCTGCAGCAGGGTGCCGTCCAGCAAGCCGCGCACGCAACGTGCACGCGACCTACGGAAGGCGTCCTGTGTGCGCGCGTATTCCCAGCGGCGCCGCTTGCGCTTCTGCAGCGGCGGGGCGGCAGGCGGCCGCTTGGATGATTGGCGCGGCCGCTGTGTCCTGGTGATCGACCTCTCCCCCCTGGACCCGACCGACGCAAGGGCATCCGGGAGCATGCCCAGGATGACATCGGGCGGCGTGCCCCGCCCCAGACCAATGACTCGATCCAGGGCAGAGAAACGCTGGGCGGAAGCAGGTAGCCCCGCCAGATGCTCCCAGATGGCGGCGTCAGTCGGCCCCTCCGGCGGCGGCCCGGTGGTGTCGGCCGCGAAGTCCTCGGCTGCGTCGACGGGCGGCGCAGCGGCCTCGCCCGCGTCAGGCAGCGAGCTCGCTGCTCCACGGCGGGACGCCGGCTCTTCGCCCCGACCGATCTCAAGTGCCTCCATGAATTGGCGGACGAGCTGCTTGTGGGCAGCTTGCCGCCGTCGGCACTTGATTGCCTCAAGCGTTCGGTCGGGGAACATCCTGGTAAGTTCTTGATTTACAAAGAAGAACCGGGCGTCCCTCTCAAGGAACAGTTCGGCCTCTGCCTTGGCGAGCGACAGGACTTCTTCCTCCGTCCACCTCGCGCGATGCCTCTCCGTCACGATCTCAGCGTTGGCGGCCGCAGGGTGTTGGCGGCGGCGATGGACCCCGAGACCGTTCTTCGTGGTAAAAGTGCGGTGGCACTCACTGCAAGCAAAGGGAGCTACACAAACTATCGCATTTTCGTTACGGCCGGTTGGCCGGATAGGTGCTGGGGTAGCTGGGGTGGCACCTTCAGCGGAAGGGCCACCATCTCTTGTTTCTTGTCGGCTGCCCCCAACTATAAAGGGATAATGCGAGGGGGGGCTGGTAACCCCCCCAAGCCCCTGGTGCGGTCTTCCACTCTGCGAAAATCAGCGGGCCCACGAGAAGGGGAGAAGACCGCAGGAGAGGAGAGGCTAAGAGGGCTAGGCCCATGTATTGCGCATCACTCTCCCTGTAACTATAACCCAAGGAAGGCACCTCGCAGCAGCAGCACGACTACATCAAGACCGCACTTCGAAAAGCCAAGTCCGGATGCAGCCACACCGCCGCCACTTGGCCACCTTAAGAGAGTCATAGTTACTCCCGCCTTAAGAGAGTCATAGTTACTCCCGCCGTTTACCCGCGCTTGCTTGAATTTCTTCACGTTGACATTCAGAGCACTGGGCAGAAATCACATTGCGTCAACACCCGCTAGGGCCATCGCAATGCTTTGTTTTAATTAGACAGTCGGATTCCCCCAGTCCGTGCCAGTTCTGAGTTGATCGTTGAATGGCGGCCGAAGAGAATCCGCGCACCCGCGCGCCCCCGGAGGAGCACGCTAAGGCGGACGCGGCCTCGCAGCAAGGAAGATCCGTGGGAGGCCAAGGCACGGGACCGAGCTCGGATCCTGCACGCAGGTTGAAGCACCGGGGCGCGAACGCCGCGCAGGCGCGCGCATCCTGCACCGCCGGCCAGCACGAGGCCGACCAACGGCGAGAGCAGACCACGCCCGCGCTAAACGCCCGCACTTACCGGCACCCCTACGGCACTCACCTCG
This sequence comes from Schistocerca piceifrons, assembly GCF_021461385.2. Taxonomy (NCBI): domain Eukaryota; kingdom Metazoa; phylum Arthropoda; class Insecta; order Orthoptera; family Acrididae; genus Schistocerca; species Schistocerca piceifrons. The sequence continues at coordinate 12,426 of NW_025727874.1, forward strand.
CCCAGGCCCGGCACGTTAGCGCTGACCCACTTCCCGACCAAGCCCGACACGCCCCGATCCTCAGAGCCAATCCTT
>NW_025727874.1:17500-20000 GCF_021461385.2 Schistocerca piceifrons
GTGTGTCCCGGGGGCCCGCGCGAACACGCAAGCGTCCGCTCAATCATTCTGCAAACAGGAGGAGGCTGAGCTCCCCTGCACAATACACCTCGAAACCCTCTCAGGTCCCGGCGGCGCGCAGCGCCGTCCCAAGTACTTGGTCGGGTTCGAGAGAGGCGCAATCGCCCGGAGTTAGGCGAGTAGACGCTTTCGGTGCGACCACCCGTGCTCCCAACTGAGCTTGCCGCTGCCGACAGAGGCCCGGGAGCGTGCTGTCGTGGCATTGCCGGCGGGAGACAACACGCGCCACCTACGGTGACCGGCAGCTCCAACGCCAGCGCCACAGAAGGACAAAAGCCCCACTTGGGTGCCGAAGCGAACTCTCCCAGCACAGCGCACGCGCCAACACATCCGCACAGCTGCGATACAAACCACCAGCGAGAACCGCTGGGGCGACCGAGCAGCAGACGGCGTCGCGGCGCCGAGCGCCGGGCGGCGGCGCATCCTCAACGCACACAGTCCTCAATCGGACCAGCACACTGAAGATGTCCACCGCGCTTCGCACCGGGCCCGCGAGGACCTACTTTGGCCGCACGGCGCCGCGCGCAGGGTGCGCCGGCGCGCAGCTGCGACGCCTGCCGCGTCCGTCGGCCGGCGCGCCTGCCACTGGCCGCCCCCACCAGCCGGCTGTAGCGCGTGCGCCCACGCACCGCGCGGCCAGCACGCCGGGAGGCGCCCCCTCACCGGCCGGGGACGGTCCCACCCAGCCACCGCCGCGTATCGCTTCACACCCAGATGCCGTTCAGTTTCGTCGGCATGGTGGGTATCGCTGGAACAACCGGTTAGTACCTCAACCTATCGTCGCCATCACCGATTCACCCCTAGCGAGAACAACCGCACCACAACAGGTTACCATTTGTTCATTTGCGTAACTTCACCAGAAAACGCAGGCGTCCATCGCCATTTGCAACTTCAACGATTATTGCATGCCTGTGTCAGGTGTCACGCCACACTACGTCTGCCCACATACACGCAACAAAATGTGCACGCCTAGACAATACGTGGAAGGTGGCCCCCGTACGTATGCGATGTCCATTGCTCGAACGACTGTCAACCGGCCTCTGTAGCATGTCGCAGATATGGAACGCGGTGCACCATGCCATCACGGTGTGTGAGGAGAGACGACTAGGTCCGAATACATCAACAGACAGCTCATGCTGATCGCCATCCACGGCGTCCGTTCCTCCCACACGTCTCTATGGCGTACCACACTGCAATCCAGCTCTCATAGGGAGACGACACGTAGCTGCGTGCACAATATTTGCACTGTATGGTCCGCCGTTTTTGGGCGCAGTCGTTGTGCGGTCACACATGTGCCACGATGTATCATTCAGTACATAAGGACGAATGTGCAGTACAGATTGTGGTTCACGCGTACGACATCAGCGGACAGTTGACACAGGCCGCACCACAACGTAGCCTGAGTACGTCGCATGCGAAGGGCATTGAACATGCAAACTTCTCACCAACCAGCTTGCGAAGGCAGGGGGCAAGGTGGGGACGTGGGGAGGGGCGGCATGTACGTCCTGCTGCCATCCACATTACAGTGTACAGCAGGAGCATGTGGAAAGTGAGCAAGACTTGCAAGGTGTTTAACATGAAGCGATACACAGGGGTGCGGGCAGTGCGAGTAGCGAACTATATTGCGAGGGTTGCGGGTGGGCAACACTACAGTAATTGAACGAGTCGTATAACAATTACAGAGCAGGTTTAGGCGACAACGTGGGTTACGTTAAGGCGACAACATGGGTTAGGTTAAGGCACAACATGGGTTAGGTTAAGGCACAACATGGGTTAGGTTAAGGCACAACATGGGTTAGGTTAAGGCACAACATGGGTTAGGTTAAGGCACAACATGGGTTAGGTTAAGGCACAACATGGGTTAGGTTAAGGCACAACATGGGTTAGGTTAAGGCACAACATGGGTTAGGTTAAGGCACAACATGGGTTAGGTTGAGGCACAACATGGGTTAGGTTGAGGCACAACATGGGTTAGGTTGAGGCACAACATGGGTTAGGTTGAGGCACAACATGGGTTAGGTTGAGGCACAACATGGGTTAGGTTGAGGCACAACATGGGTTAGGTTAAGGTACAACATGGGTTAGGTTAAGGTACAACATGGGTTAGGTTAAGGTACAACATGGGTTAGGTTAAGGTACAACATGGGTTAGGTTAAGGTACAACATGGGTTAGGTTAAGGTACAACATGGGTTAGGTTAAGGTACAACATAGGTTAGGTTAAGGTACAACATAGGTTAGGTTAAGGTACAACATAGGTTAGGTTAAGGTACAACATAGGTTAGGTTAAGGTACAACATAGGTTAGGTTAAGGTACAACATAGGTTAGGTTAGGTTAGGTTAGGTTACACGTTGTTGTACGGAAAGGTGTAGGGGGGGGGGGGGGGGGGGGGCGGCAGGTTCGTTGATAGTGATTATAGTAAGTGAATGCTTGTGACATGA
>NW_025727874.1:25000-30000 GCF_021461385.2 Schistocerca piceifrons
GCTTCCTGCTGCAGGGAATGCAGCAACGGCTCCATATTTATATCCCAAAATACGGGGCCGCAAACTGATCCCTGTGGACATCCTTTAGTGATGTTCTTGGTCACAACCGCATTCGGAGACGTCATCTGTACCACCCGGTCTCTACAGTAGCTCTTGAAACATCTGTATAGTGCCGCCGGACACTGCATATCCTGCAAGCAGGTAAACAGCGCCGGCCACCACAGATTATCAAACGCCCCTGAGATGTCCACCATCACTCCTAGAACATATGTGCAGTTCGACGAGCTGACAAGTTCGGCCGCCGTGTTGATGGCGTCTTCCGTCGATTTTCCACGGCGGAAACCGAATTGCCATTCGTGCATTCCTGCCATTTCCCGGTGACCAGTCAATCTCGCACAGAGCAATTTCTCAAGGGCTTTGCCCAAGGTATCTAGCAGACATATTGGCCTGTATGCTTTGTGTTCTGTTGGGTCCTTGTCTGGCTTCTTTAGTATTATTATTTCTGCTCTTTTCCATCTCCTTGGAAAAGTACCTCTTTCCAGACATTTATTATATAGGTTTGCCAGTATCGGGGCTATTTTTCCTTTTATTGCTTGAAGTACCTCAACCGTGACCCTGTCGGGTCCGGGAGATTTTCCTCTTTTTAGGTTTGATATTACGTCTACCACCTCCTGCGGTGAGAAGGGGTAGACCATTGTATTGTTGTTGTATTCTTCTTGTGCTCTCTCTCTTATAGCCGCCTGCTCCGGTGTGTCCTCAGAGGGATCATCATCCGGTAGCAGGGCTTGGAGGAGCACCGTTATTGTTTCTTGTCTGGTTGTGGTCATTCTATTTTCGCCTGGTATTCTTATAGATGATAAGACTGTTGGAGCTCTTATTTTTTCCCTAGCTAACTTGTATGGCTTTCCCCAGGGATCCATTGCCAGGTTATTTCTTACGAAATTTTCCCAGCTTCTTTTTCTAACTTCTATAATTTCTCTTTTATATCTCTCCCTTAGTTGTCTGTATATACGCAGTCTATGCTCCCTGTCTTGTGGGTTAAATGTGCGCTGATACCTGCGTCTTGCCCTGCGCGTAGCCTGACGTAGGTCACTTAGTTCTGGAGTCCATGGTGCCGGGTGCACGCTTTGGACTCTGCTTCTCTTTGGTACGACTGCTTCTATTACTTCCTTTATACTTTGAACTATCTGCTCCGCTGTTTCATCAACCTCGAGATCCTCATCCAGCTCCGGTGGGCTGTACTCCCGGGAGAGTCTTTCCCAGTCTACCTTTTTATAGTCATATTCTGAAAGCCATTCCTGTGGCGCCACATTCTGTTCTGATTTTAATATATACTTTATTACATTATGATCACTGGTCGTTGCATTCTCCAATACCTCCCATTTATCTATTTTATTGGTAGCCCTGTTATTTGCCAGTGTTACATCTATATTTGTTTTTGCCCCTGCTCTATTTGAATATGTTGGTATCTCGCTAGGTGCGTTTATTATATCTAGATTTAATTCACTTATTGCATCTTCTAATTCCTGACCTTTTTCGTCTTGTTCTCCGCTGTGCCACAGGAATGACTTTGCGTTTGCATCCATTGCTATGATTACTTGATGGCCCTGTAGAGTTCTACATATTTCCTTTAGTTGTTCTAGGTACATAGTTATTGGCTCTCTATACTGACAATATATTGATACTAAATACCACTTAGTGTTTTTGGCGTGTACTTCGATTGTTACAACATGTTCATTTGTAAATTGATTTAATACTATTGTTCTTATATTACTATTTAAAATTACTATTGCAGACATTGGTCTTTCTCCCTTCATGATTATTTGAGCCGTGGCTGTCATTCCTGGGATTTTACCCTCCCGGGAGTACGGTTCTTGCAAGCATAGTATGTCAGCTTTATGTTCTTCTGCTAATTTACGCAACTCGTAATTTACTTGTACGCTTCTCATTGTATTAATTTGGAGAACTAAAAGATCCATTACGGATGATATGTATGGTAATGATCTTCTGGCCATGTCTTATTGGGGTCAAATCCTATTCGGCCGTATGTTGTTACCATTTGTATATATATATTTTCCAAATTGTATTTTACGCCTCTTCTTTCGTATACTTGCTTTACTATTTCCTGTAATTGTTCGTGTTCCGTGGGGATTCCGGCCGCGGCTAGCTGAATGCAGTCAACGTCCGCCAAAGCTGGATAAGTAATTCTCGAGCCGTTTGTGTGCCCCACTCTCACTAGTTGGCGTAATGCAGTGGTTAGCAGACCGGGTTCTTCTAGTCTTGCCATCTGCAGTGCGTTTTCGCATATCTTATAAGTGTTCTTTGGGTCCATTGCATTATATGTGTCACTCTTGCTTGACTGATTGTTTTTATCTTTTATGTGTTCTGAGTGGTCTCTTTTGGGCGAGCTCGGTCGTCCGTCCTCGCCCTTCATCGGCGTTTTCTTTTCATTAAAAACGGACGACCGAGGTCGTCCGTATTTCTTTCCTATGTTGTTCTTTTCTATGTCTTTGTTTTGTCTCTGTGTTGGTGTAGTGTGTTGTGTCCTGGGCGCCTCTGGTCGCCCATCTCTGCCCTCCATCGGCATTTTCTTTTCATGAAAAATGGGCGACCGAGGTCGCCCTTCTGTTTGTATTTGTGCTTCTTGCGTGTTCATTGTTTGTACTTGTGCGTCTATCATGCTTATTGTTTGTACTTGTACATCCCTTGTTGTATTTTGTTTCTTGTCTTGTATCAGTGTTTCTCGTTGTGTCTTGGGCACCTCTTGCTTTCTATCTCCGCTCTCCATCTGCATTTTCTTGTCATAAAAAACGGGCGACCGAGGTCGCCCTTGTGTTGGTGTTCTTTCAATGGGGGTATTGGCAATACAGTTTTGTGCTGTACATGTTTTGTGTTGATTGTTATCCCGTTTGTTATCCCGTGTGTTTTTTGTTGTTCCCTTATTTTCAGGTTGTTTATCCGTGATTTCTTTTGCATCTTTTTCCCTTGCCCCTACTGCTTCTCTGATTTTCATGCCCCTTAGCGTATCTCTTAGTTGTTTGCTTGGTGATTTATGCTTCTTTCTTTTCTCTTGGGGGTTAATCTCCATAATCTGTCCTTTGTATAAGTCTTCCTAGTAACAGCTGATACGTGGGGCATTCTTTGGAGTTTGGTGCTCTACATTTTCTTTTTCCCCTTCTATTGCATGGTATACATGTCTCAGGTCTGTTCTTCTCTGGGCACTCTTTCTTGTTGTGGTTGTCCGTTCCACAGTGACCACAGGTGGGGTCACCCCAGGTACAGTACTTCTGTACGTGACCCAGATCCATACATCTGTGACACCTGGGTACCACGCAATAATCTTTGACCGCGACTGAGCTATACTCCACATATACTCTTCCATTTTGTATGAGTTCTTTTCTCAATGTTGGGGAAACCTCAACTACTTGATGTCCCGTATCTCTGTCTTTTCTCCCCATTCTAAATTTTGGTCTAAATTCCTTTTTGAAGTCTTGTGGGCTCATTTTTTCTTCAAAATTCTGAGTGTAAATACACTCCGTTAGTTCCTCTGGTGTCAACCTATTTGACACATCAAATACAGTCATTAATGGCCATCTTTTCTTTGTCCTCTCACATATTACCGATCTCTGTAAATCTTTGTGCCCCATTATTGTGTTCCTATCCTGTTGGGTGGGAGTTTCCACTATGACTGCATTTTTTGCAACTACTACTTTGTTTATTTTAACTTTTGCTTTGGTTGGATTAATTACTCTTGTGAATATTTCCTTCACCTCTTTTACGCTCTGTCCTTCTTTTGGCTTCAAAAATAATGCCACTCCTTGTTTTGCTGTCACTTTTTCTATACTTTCTTTCATATTGATTTGTTGTTTCTGTGGTCCTCCTGCCACCACTGTGGCGTATGTTTTTGTTTTTTCGGCTATTATTTGTTTATTTTGTCGTTCCAGCTCTTGTATCCTACCTTCAAGCTGGCTTTGGGCAATTGCCCATAGGGCCAGCTTGTCTTTTATTTCATTTAATCTGTCATTGCTCATCTTCCCTTTATCTGTCACCAGTAGCGCATTTATCTCCTTTAGCCTTTCGGCTGCGCTCTTTATTTCATTTTCATCATTCACCTCGTATCGCTCGGAAGTCTCTCTCTCTGTATTTTCCGCCATGATTCTGAGAGAGACCAAAGAGTTGAGAGCCCGTCTCTTTCCCCGGACCGGCTCTTCTGGCATGGGGGGAGGCTAATTGCAGCTCGCTCACCAGTCCCGCCCCTTGACCAAGAGCTTTCAACAACTGAGCTGCGAGGTTTAGCGCGCCGTGGGAACAGCGCACTAGTCCTCTTCGAATGCTGCATCATCGAAGTTTTCTCCCGCTCCCTTACCGGCGAATGCCACCCACATTCCGGGAGAGCGGATTCACCCTCCGTCCTTCGCCCCCTACTAGGCCGAGTTTCCACCAAAAGGCTAAAGACCCGGTCCTACTCAGGTGCCGGGCCGGTCCCCCAGACGTTCGGGGGTCTGGACCCATCTAACCTAACCGGGGACGTGTCACCACGCCCCGGCTTGGCGGATCATGCCCCGGAATTCCAGGGGCAAGGCGGGTGACCTTCGCCGACTTGGGCCAGGATCCCGCCGCGACAAATGCAGCACCCGGAACCGGCGTACAAGATGTTCAGCACGCCGTCGCACCCCTGCCCTTTGGTCGCCCGAAGGCTTAACAGCTGCACCCCGAGAAGGCGAGCAGGGGCACTTGGGAAGGAGAGGCTAAGATGTTCGAGTCGCATCCTTCCCCCGCTGCCTATTCCCAACCATGTGCCCACACAAATCGGGGCACATAGCATGAGACAGCTATGCAGCTAGTAGATAGGGACAGCGGGAATCTCGTTAATCCATTCATGCGCGTCACTAATTAGATGACGAGGCATTTGGCTACCTTAAGAGGGTCATAGTTACTCCCGCCGTTTACCCGCGCTTGCTTGAATTTCTTCACGTTGACATTCAGAGCACTGGGCAGAA
>NW_025727874.1:35000-37500 GCF_021461385.2 Schistocerca piceifrons
TCTCCGGAATCGAACCCTGATTCCCCGTTACCCGTTACAACCATGGTAGGCGCAGAACCTACCATCGACAGTTGATAAGGCAGACATTTGAAAGATGCGTCGCCGGTACGAGGACCGTGCGATCAGCCCAAAGTTATTCAGAGTCACCAAGGCAAACGGACCGGACGAGCCGACCGATTGGTTTTGATCTAATAAAAGCGTCCCTTCCATCTCTGGTCGGGACTCTGTTTGCATGTATTAGCTCTAGAATTACCACAGTTATCCAAGTAACGTGGGTACGATCTAAGGAACCATAACTGATTTAATGAGCCATTCGCGGTTTCACCTTAATGCGGCTTGTACTGAGACATGCATGGCTTAATCTTTGAGACAAGCATATGACTACTGGCAGGATCAACCAGGGAGCTGCGTCAACTAGAGCTGAGCAGCCGGCCGCCCGGGAGTGTGTCCCGGGGGCCCGCGCGAACACGCAAGCGTCCGCTCAATCATTCTGCAAACAGGAGGAGGCTGAGCTCCCCTGCACAATACACCTCGAAACCCTCTCAGGTCCCGGCGGCGCGCAGCGCCGTCCCAAGTACTTGGTCGGGTTCGAGAGAGGCGCAATCGCCCGGAGTTAGGCGAGTAGACGCTTTCGGTGCGACCACCCGTGCTCCCAACTGAGCTTGCCGCTGCCGACAGAGGCCCGGGAGCGTGCTGTCGTGGCATTGCCGGCGGGAGACAACACGCGCCACCTACGGTGACCGGCAGCTCCAACGCCAGCGCCACAGAAGGACAAAAGCCCCACTTGGGTGCCGAAGCGAACTCTCCCAGCACAGCGCACGCGCCAACACATCCGCACAGCTGCGATACAAACCACCAGCGAGAACCGCTGGGGCGACCGAGCAGCAGACGGCGTCGCGGCGCCGAGCGCCGGGCGGCGGCGCATCCTCAACGCACACAGTCCTCAATCGGACCAGCACACTGAAGATGTCCACCGCGCTTCGCACCGGGCCCGCGAGGACCTACTTTGGCCGCACGGCGCCGCGCGCAGGGTGCGCCGGCGCGCAGCTGCCGTCCGTCGGCCGGCGCGCCTGCCACTGGCCGCCCCCACCAGCCGGCTGTAGCGCGTGCGCCCACGCACCGCGCGGCCAGCACGCCGGGAGGCGCCCCCTCACCGGCCGGGGACGGTCCCACCCAGCCACCGCCGCGTATCGCTTCACACCCAGATGCCGTTCAGTTTCGTCGGCATGGTGGGTATCGCTGGAACAACCGGTTAGTACCTCAACCTATCGTCGCCATCACCGATTCACCCCTAGCGAGAACAACGCACCACAACAGGTTACCATTTTGTTCATTTGCGTAACTTCACAGAAAACGCAGGCGTCCATCGCCATTTGCAACTTCAACGATTATTGCATGCCTGTGTCAGGTGTCACGCCACACTACGTCTGCCACATACACGCAACAAAATGTGCACGCCTAGACAATACGTGGAAGGTGGCCCCGTACGTATGCGATGTCCATTGCTCGAACGACTGTCAACCGCCTCTGTAGCATGTCGCAAGATATGGAACGCGGTGCACCATGCCATCACGGTGTGTGAGGAGAGAGCGACTAGGTCCGAATACATCAACAGACAGCTCATGCTGATCGCCATCCACGGCGTCCGTTCCTCCACACGTCTCTATGGCGTACCACACTGCAATCCAGCTCTCATAGGAGACGGACGACACGTAGCTGCGTGCACAATATTTGCACTGTATGGTCCGCCGTTTTTGGGCGCAGTCGTTGTGCGGTCACACATGTGCCACGATGTATCATTCAGTACATAAGGACGAATGTGCAGTACAGATTGTGGTTCACGCGTACGACATCAGCGGACAGTTGACACAGGCCGCACCACAACGTAGCCTGAGTACGTCGCATGCGAAGGGCATTGAACATGCAAACTTCTCACCAACCAGCTTGCGAAGGCAGGGGGCAAGGTGGGGACGTGGGGAGGGGCGGCATGTACGTCCTGCTGCCATCCACATTACAGTGTACAGCAGGAGCATGTGGAAAGTGAGCAAGACTTGCAAGGTGTTTAACATGAAGCGATACACAGGGGTGCGGGCAGTGCGAGTAGCGAACTATATTGCGAGGGTTGCGGGTGGGCAACACTACAGTAATTGAACGAGTCGTATAACAATTACAGAGCAGGTTTAGGCGACAACGTGGGTTACGTTAAGGCGACAACATGGGTTAGGTTAAGGCACCAACATGGGTTAGGTTAAGGCACAACATGGGTTAGGTTAAGGCACAACATGGGTTAGGTTAAGGCACAACATTGGGTTAGGTTAAGGCACAACAAGGGTTAGGTTAAGGCACAACATGGGTTAGGTTAAGGCACAACATGGGTTAGGTTAAGGCACAACATGGGTTAGGTTAAGGCACAACCTGGGTTAGGTTGAGGCACAACATGGGTTAGGTTGAGGCACAACATGGGTTAGGTTAAGGCACAAACATGGGTTAGGTTGAGGCA
>NW_025727874.1:42500-50000 GCF_021461385.2 Schistocerca piceifrons
CTGCTGTCTTAAGCAACCAACGCCTTTCATGGTTTCCCATGAGCGTCGATTCGGGGCTCTTAACTCGGCGTTTGGTTCATCCCACAGCGCCAGTTCTGCTTACCAAAAGTGGCCCACTTGGCACTCCGATCCGAGTCGTTTGCTCGCGGCTTCAGCATATCAAGCAAGCCGGAAGATCTCACCCATTTAAAGTTTGAGAATAGGTTGAGGTCGTTTCGGCCCCAAGGCCTCTAATCATTCGCTTTACCGGATGAGACTCGTACGAGCACCAGCTATCCTGAGGGAAACTTCGGAGGGAACCAGCTACTAGATGGTTCGATTAGTCTTTCGCCCCTATACCCAGCTCCGACGATCGATTTGCACGTCAGAATCGCTACGGACCTCCATCAGGGTTTCCCCTGACTTCGTCCTGGCCAGGCATAGTTCACCATCTTTCGGGTCCCAACGTGTACGCTCTAGGTGCGCCTCACCTCGCAATGAGGACGAGACGCCCCGGGAGTGCGGAGGCCGCCGCCCCGTGAAGGGCGGGGAAGCCCCATCCTCCCTCGGCCCGCGCAAGGCGAGACCTTCACTTTCATTACGCCTTTAGGTTTCGTACAGCCCAATGACTCGCGCACATGTTAGACTCCTTGGTCCGTGTTTCAAGACGGGTCGTGAAATTGTCCAAAGCTGAAGCGCCGCTGACGGGAGCGATTATTCCGCCCGAGAGCATCCCGAGCCAACAGCGGCGCGGGTCCGGGGCCGGGCCAGGTAGGTCCGTCATCCGGGAAGAACCGCGCGCGCTTGCCGGGAGCCCGAGCGCCCAAAGGGGCGAATCGACTCCTCCAGATATACCGCCGGGCAGCCAGCCAGGACACCGGGGCTCTGCCCAACAGACGCGAACCGAGGCCCGCGGAAGGACAGGCTGCGCACCCGGGCCGTAGGCCGGCACCCAGCGGGTCGCGACGTCCTACTAGGGGAGAAGTGCGGCCCACCGCACACCGGAACGGCCCCACCCCGCGGCGAGTGGAAAGGCAACCGGACACGACCCCGCCGCGGATTGCTCCGCGCGGGCGGCCGGCCCCATCTGCCGAGGGCGGAGGCCAGTGGCCGGATGGGCGTGAATCTCACCCGTTCGACCTTTCGGACTTCTCACGTTTACCCCAGAACGGTTTCACGTACTTTTGAACTCTCTCTTCAAATTTATTTTCAACTTTCCCTCACGGTACTTGTTCGCTATCGGTCTCGTGGTCATATTTAGTCTCAGATGGAGTTTACCACCCACTTGGAGCTGCACTCTCAAGCAACCCGACTCGAAGGAGAGGTCCCGCCGACGCTCGCACCGGCCGCTACGGGCCTGGCACCCTCTACGGGCCGTGGCCTCATTCAAGTTGGACTTGGGCTCGGCGCGAGGCGTCGGGGTAGTGGACCCTCCCAAACACCACATGCCACGACAGGCGGCAGCCTGCGGGGTTCGGTGCTGGACTCTTCCCTGTTCGCTCGCCGCTACTGGGGGAATCCTTGTTAGTTTCTTTTCCTCCGCTTAGTAATATGCTTAAATTCAGCGGGTAGTCTCGCCTGCTCTGAGGTCGTTGTACGAGGTGTCGCACGCCACACCGCCAGCCGGCTGTGCACGCTACCGAGAAAGTACCGGTATGCGAACCGCCAGGCGACGGGCGCGCATCGCACGTTTGAGGAGACGCGGCCGGCCCCACAGGCGGCCGCGACACTCCCAGGTCTGCGAAGCGGGGCAAACGCCGCGCGCTTCAGTATACGTAGCCGACCCTCAGCCAGACGTGGCCCGGGAACGGAATCCATGGACCGCAATGTGCGTTCGAAACGTCGATGTTCATGTGTCCTGCAGTTCACATGTCGACGCGCAATTTGCTGCGTTCTTCATCGACCCACGAGCCGAGTGATCCACCGTCCTGGGTGATCTTTTCTCAGTTTCCGCCGTCTCTTTCGAGACGGTCGCATAGGCGGGAGTGAGGCGTGTGGCGGCCCCTGTTCCAGCGTTCTGTGTCCAACGGCCTCACGGCCGACGGGCGTCGTACGGCTCCACACCGGAGCGGACAGGCACTCGGGCGAAAGTCATTCAAAACCGGCGCCAGGCGCCAGGTGCCGCAGGCCAGCCGCTCCAGCGCTTCAGCGCTCGTACCACACAACATTGCCGCTAGTTTTGAGAGGCACGCGTGGTTCCGCACGCGGCGCACGGCTACGGCGAGCCGTACAGGTAGCGTGTTGCGCGACACGACACGCACATCGAAAGACATGCAGTCTAGTCGGTAATGATCCTTCCGCAGGTTCACCTACGGAAACCTTGTTACGACTTTTACTTCCTCTAAATGATCAAGTTTGGTCATCTTTCCGGTAGCATCGGCAACGACAGAGTCAATGCCGCGTACCAGTCCGAAGACCTCACTAAATCATTCAATCGGTAGTAGCGACGGGCGGTGTGTACAAAGGGCAGGGACGTAATCAACGCGAGCTTATGACTCGCGCTTACTGGGAATTCCTCGTTCATGGGGAACAATTGCAAGCCCCAATCCCTAGCACGAAGGAGGTTCAGCGGGTTACCCCGACCTTTCGGCCTAGGAAGACACGCTGATTCCTTCAGTGTAGCGCGCGTGCGGCCCAGAACATCTAAGGGCATCACAGACCTGTTATTGCTCAATCTCGTGCGGCTAGAAGCCGCCTGTCCCTCTAAGAAGAAAAGTAATCGCTGACAGCACGAAGGATGTCACGCGACTAGTTAGCAGGCTAGAGTCTCGTTCGTTATCGGAATTAACCAGACAAATCGCTCCACCAACTAAGAACGGCCATGCACCACCACCCACCGAATCAAGAAAGAGCTATCAATCTGTCAATCCTTCCGGTGTCCGGGCCTGGTGAGGTTTCCCGTGTTGAGTCAAATTAAGCCGCAGGCTCCACTCCTGGTGGTGCCCTTCCGTCAATTCCTTTAAGTTTCAGCTTTGCAACCATACTTCCCCCGGAACCCAAAAGCTTTGGTTTCCCGGAGGCTGCCCGCCGAGTCATCGGAGGAACTGCGGCGGATCGCTGGCTGGCATCGTTTATGGTTAGAACTAGGGCGGTATCTGATCGCCTTCGAACCTCTAACTTTCGTTCTTGATTAATGAAAACATACTTGGCAAATGCTTTCGCTTCTGTTCGTCTTGCGACGATCCAAGAATTTCACCTCTAACGTCGCAATACGAATGCCCCCGCCTGTCCCTATTAATCATTACCTCGGGTTCCGAAAACCAACAAAATAGAACCGAGGTCCTATTCCATTATTCCATGCACACAGTATTCAGGCGGGCTTGCCTGCTTTAAGCACTCTAATTTGTTCAAAGTAAACGTGCCGGCCCACCGAGACACTCAATAAAGAGCACCCTGGTAGGATTTCAACGGGGTCCGCCTCGGGACGCACGAGCACGCACGAGGCGGTCGCACGCCTTCAGCTCGCCCCACCGGCAGGACGTCCCACGATACATGCCAGTTAAACACCGACGGGCGGTGAACCAACAGCGTGGGACACAAATCCAACTACGAGCTTTTTAACCGCAACAACTTTAATATACGCTATTGGAGCTGGAATTACCGCGGCTGCTGGCACCAGACTTGCCCTCCAATAGATACTCGTTAAAGGATTTAAAGTGTACTCATTCCGATTACGGGGCCTCGGATGAGTCCCGTATCGTTATTTTTCGTCACTACCTCCCCGTGCCGGGAGTGGGTAATTTGCGCGCCTGCTGCCTTCCTTGGATGTGGTAGCCGTTTCTCAGGCTCCCTCTCCGGAATCGAACCCTGATTCCCCGTTACCCGTTACAACCATGGTAGGCGCAGAACCTACCATCGACAGTTGATAAGGCAGACATTTGAAAGATGCGTCGCCGGTACGAGGACCGTGCGATCAGCCCAAAGTTATTCAGAGTCACCAAGGCAAACGGACCGGACGAGCCGACCGATTGGTTTTGATCTAATAAAAGCGTCCCTTCCATCTCTGGTCGGGACTCTGTTTGCATGTATTAGCTCTAGAATTACCACAGTTATCCAAGTAACGTGGGTACGATCTAAGGAACCATAACTGATTTAATGAGCCATTCGCGGTTTCACCTTAATGCGGCTTGTACTGAGACATGCATGGCTTAATCTTTGAGACAAGCATATGACTACTGGCAGGATCAACCAGGGAGCTGCGTCAACTAGAGCTGAGCAGCCGGCCGCCCGGGAGTGTGTCCCGGGGGCCCGCGCGAACACGCAAGCGTCCGCTCAATCATTCTGCAAACAGGAGGAGGCTGAGCTCCCCTGCACAATACACCTCGAAACCCTCTCAGGTCCCGGCGGCGCGCAGCGCCGTCCCAAGTACTTGGTCGGGTTCGAGAGAGGCGCAATCGCCCGGAGTTAGGCGAGTAGACGCTTTCGGTGCGACCACCCGTGCTCCCAACTGAGCTTGCCGCTGCCGACAGAGGCCCGGGAGCGTGCTGTCGTGGCATTGCCGGCGGGAGACAACACGCGCCACCTACGGTGACCGGCAGCTCCAACGCCAGCGCCACAGAAGGACAAAAGCCCCACTTGGGTGCCGAAGCGAACTCTCCCAGCACAGCGCACGCGCCAACACATCCGCACAGCTGCGATACAAACCACCAGCGAGAACCGCTGGGGCGACCGAGCAGCAGACGGCGTCGCGGCGCCGAGCGCCGGGCGGCGGCGCATCCTCAACGCACACAGTCCTCAATCGGACCAGCACACTGAAGATGTCCACCGCGCTTCGCACCGGGCCCGCGAGGACCTACTTTGGCCGCACGGCGCCGCGCGCAGGGTGCGCCGGCGCGCAGCTGCGACGCCTGCCGCGTCCGTCGGCCGGCGCGCCTGCCACTGGCCGCCCCCACCAGCCGGCTGTAGCGCGTGCGCCCACGCACCGCGCGGCCAGCACGCCGGGAGGCGCCCCCTCACCGGCCGGGGACGGTCCCACCCAGCCACCGCCGCGTATCGCTTCACACCCAGATGCCGTTCAGTTTCGTCGGCATGGTGGGTATCGCTGGAACAACCGGTTAGTACCTCAACCTATCGTCGCCATCACCGATTCACCCCTAGCGAGAACAACCGCACCACAACAGGTTACCATTTGTTCATTTGCGTAACTTCACCAGAAAACGCAGGCGTCCATCGCCATTTGCAACTTCAACGATTATTGCATGCCTGTGTCAGGTGTCACGCCACACTACGTCTGCCCACATACACGCAACAAAATGTGCACGCCTAGACAATACGTGGAAGGTGGCCCCCGTACGTATGCGATGTCCATTGCTCGAACGACTGTCAACCGGCCTCTGTAGCATGTCGCAGATATGGAACGCGGTGCACCATGCCATCACGGTGTGTGAGGAGAGACGACTAGGTCCGAATACATCAACAGACAGCTCATGCTGATCGCCATCCACGGCGTCCGTTCCTCCCACACGTCTCTATGGCGTACCACACTGCAATCCAGCTCTCATAGGGAGACGACACGTAGCTGCGTGCACAATATTTGCACTGTATGGTCCGCCGTTTTTGGGCGCAGTCGTTGTGCGGTCACACATGTGCCACGATGTATCATTCAGTACATAAGGACGAATGTGCAGTACAGATTGTGGTTCACGCGTACGACATCAGCGGACAGTTGACACAGGCCGCACCACAACGTAGCCTGAGTACGTCGCATGCGAAGGGCATTGAACATGCAAACTTCTCACCAACCAGCTTGCGAAGGCAGGGGGCAAGGTGGGGACGTGGGGAGGGGCGGCATGTACGTCCTGCTGCCATCCACATTACAGTGTACAGCAGGAGCATGTGGAAAGTGAGCAAGACTTGCAAGGTGTTTAACATGAAGCGATACACAGGGGTGCGGGCAGTGCGAGTAGCGAACTATATTGCGAGGGTTGCGGGTGGGCAACACTACAGTAATTGAACGAGTCGTATAACAATTACAGAGCAGGTTTAGGCGACAACGTGGGTTACGTTAAGGCGACAACATGGGTTAGGTTAAGGCACAACATGGGTTAGGTTAAGGCACAACATGGGTTAGGTTAAGGCACAACATGGGTTAGGTTAAGGCACAACATGGGTTAGGTTAAGGCACAACATGGGTTAGGTTAAGGCACAACATGGGTTAGGTTAAGGCACAACATGGGTTAGGTTAAGGCACAACATGGGTTAGGTTGAGGCACAACATGGGTTAGGTTAAGGCACAACATGGGTTAGGTTGAGGCACAACATGGGTTAGGTTGAGGCACAACATGGGTTAGGTTGAGGCACAACATGGGTTAGGTTAAGGTACAACATGGGTTAGGTTAAGGTACAACATGGGTTAGGTTAAGGTACAACATGGGTTAGGTTAAGGTACAACATGGGTTAGGTTAAGGTACAACATGGGTTAGGTTAAGGTACAACATAGGTTAGGTTAAGGTACAACATAGGTTAGGTTAAGGTACAACATAGGTTAGGTTAAGGTACAACATAGGTTAGGTTAAGGTACAACATAGGTTAGGTTAAGGTACAACATAGGTTAGGTTAAGGTACAACATAGGTTAGGTTAAGGTACAACATAGGTTAGGTTAGGTTAGGTTAGGTTACACGTTGTTGTACGGAAAGGTGTAGGGGGGGGGGGCGGGGGCGGCAGGTTCGTTGATAGTGATTATAGTAAGTGAATGCTTGTGACATGATCAGATTTGTCACGTCAGGATGCACCTTTGGCTTATTAGAGGCGGCGCTCCAATTCTATGCTTGTGTGAGACCTGTGTCTTTGACTCATGTCATTGTTTGTGCGCTGTGACAGGAGGTACTATTGTGATGTTGGGTGCACCGTTGTATAGGACATGTGTGGGTGTTGGTGCCTGGTCTGCGCAATGGTGGATGTCGAAAGGCTGGGATATTGTATTTTCCGCACGGACCTCCTGGTCTGGTTGTGATAGTGTGGATTGTGTAATGTGGCGGAGAAGATGCACTGGATGTTGTTCCATGCTGGTGCTTACATATTGTATGTGCGCCTGTTAGAAGCAGAGAGTGGTGCGTGATCAGAGTGTCTGGCTGACGTGTGGTTCCCATTTTGGGCAGACTCTTTCAGCATGTATACGGACAGTTGTGTATATTTGCTGTAGTTTGATGGCTCTGCATTGATTACTAATCAGCGCCGTGTGTACGGGTAATCTGGTTCCAGTCCAAAATGTTCCATCTGTGTACATTAGTGACAAAGACTCCCCCCATGCAGTGGGGCTCGGTCTGTTATAACTCTTCCGCGTAATATATTTGCCCCACGTTTTTGCGACTGCGAGTGCGAGTGCAACGCGCATGGGGACCGACATGCTGATGGCTCGGTATCGGACGCCGTACAGTGAGCAACGCGATCGCGTCTCTCGCTCGTAAGTGGTACAGGTCGCGGCTCATGTATACGGACAGCGGGAATGTCGCATATTGGAAATAACTCTTCATGAAACGCAAGTTATAGGGGTGGATTGCACTTTACGAGTGCGGGAAACG
>NW_025727874.1:57500-60000 GCF_021461385.2 Schistocerca piceifrons
CCCTGATTCCCCGTTACCCGTTACAACCATGGTAGGCGCAGAACCTACCATCGACAGTTGATAAGGCAGACATTTGAAAGATGCGTCGCCGGTACGAGGACCGTGCGATCAGCCCAAAGTTATTCAGAGTCACCAAGGCAAACGGACCGGACGAGCCGACCGATTGGTTTTGATCTAATAAAAGCGTCCCTTCCATCTCTGGTCGGGACTCTGTTTGCATGTATTAGCTCTAGAATTACCACAGTTATCCAAGTAACGTGGGTACGATCTAAGGAACCATAACTGATTTAATGAGCCATTCGCGGTTTCACCTTAATGCGGCTTGTACTGAGACATGCATGGCTTAATCTTTGAGACAAGCATATGACTACTGGCAGGATCAACCAGGGAGCTGCGTCAACTAGAGCTGAGCAGCCGGCCGCCCGGGAGTGTGTCCCGGGGGCCCGCGCGAACACGCAAGCGTCCGCTCAATCATTCTGCAAACAGGAGGAGGCTGAGCTCCCCTGCACAATACACCTCGAAACCCTCTCAGGTCCCGGCGGCGCGCAGCGCCGTCCCAAGTACTTGGTCGGGTTCGAGAGAGGCGCAATCGCCCGGAGTTAGGCGAGTAGACGCTTTCGGTGCGACCACCCGTGCTCCCAACTGAGCTTGCCGCTGCCGACAGAGGCCCGGGAGCGCGCTGTCGTGGCATTGCCGGCGGGAGACAACACGCGCCACCTACGGTGACCGGCAGCTCCAACGCCAGCGCCACAGAAGGACAAAAGCCCCACTTGGGTGCCGAAGCGAACTCTCCCAGCACAGCGCACGCGCCAACACATCCGCACAGCTGCGATACAAACCACCAGCGAGAACCGCTGGGGCGACCGAGCAGCAGACGGCGTCGCGGCGCCGAGCGCCGGGCGGCGGCGCATCCTCAACGCACACAGTCCTCAATCGGACCAGCACACTGAAGATGTCCACCGCGCTTCGCACCGGGCCCGCGAGGACCTACTTTGGCCGCACGGCGCCGCGCGCAGGGTGCGCCGGCGCGCAGCTGCGACGCCTGCCGCGTCCGTCGGCCGGCGCGCCTGCCACTGGCCGCCCCCACCAGCCGGCTGTAGCGCGTGCGCCCACGCACCGCGCGGCCAGCACGCCGGGAGGCGCCCCCTCACCGGCCGGGGACGGTCCCACCCAGCCACCGCCGCGTATCGCTTCACACCCAGATGCCGTTCAGTTTCGTCGGCATGGTGGGTATCGCTGGAACAACCGGTTAGTACCTCAACCTATCGTCGCCATCACCGATTCACCCCTAGCGAGAACAACCGCACCACAACAGGTTACCATTTGTTCATTTGCGTAACTTCACCAGAAAACGCAGGCGTCCATCGCCATTTGCAACTTCAACGATTATTGCATGCCTGTGTCAGGTGTCACGCCACACTACGTCTGCCCACATACACGCAACAAAATGTGCACGCCTAGACAATACGTGGAAGGTGGCCCCCGTACGTATGCGATGTCCATTGCTCGAACGACTGTCAACCGGCCTCTGTAGCATGTCGCAGATATGGAACGCGGTGCACCATGCCATCACGGTGTGTGAGGAGAGACGACTAGGTCCGAATACATCAACAGACAGCTCATGCTGATCGCCATCCACGGCGTCCGTTCCTCCCACACGTCTCTATGGCGTACCACACTGCAATCCAGCTCTCATAGGGAGACGACACGTAGCTGCGTGCACAATATTTGCACTGTATGGTCCGCCGTTTTTGGGCGCAGTCGTTGTGCGGTCACACATGTGCCACGATGTATCATTCAGTACATAAGGACGAATGTGCAGTACAGATTGTGGTTCACGCGTACGACATCAGCGGACAGTTGACACAGGCCGCACCACAACGTAGCCTGAGTACGTCGCATGCGAAGGGCATTGAACATGCAAACTTCTCACCAACCAGCTTGCGAAGGCAGGGGGCAAGGTGGGGACGTGGGGAGGGGCGGCATGTACGTCCTGCTGCCATCCACATTACAGTGTACAGCAGGAGCATGTGGAAAGTGAGCAAGACTTGCAAGGTGTTTAACATGAAGCGATACACAGGGGTGCGGGCAGTGCGAGTAGCGAACTATATTGCGAGGGTTGCGGGTGGGCAACACTACAGTAATTGAACGAGTCGTATAACAATTACAGAGCAGGTTTAGGCGACAACGTGGGTTACGTTAAGGCGACAACATGGGTTAGGTTAAGGCACAACATGGGTTAGGTTAAGGCACAACATGGGTTAGGTTAAGGCACAACATGGGTTAGGTTAAGGCACAACATGGGTTAGGTTAAGGCACAACATGGGTTAGGTTAAGGCACAACATGGGTTAGGTTAAGGCACAACATGGGTTAGGTTAAGGCACAACATGGGTTAGGTTAAGGCACAACATGGGTTAGGTTGAGGCACAACATGGGTTAGGTTGAGGCACAACATGGGTTAGGTTGAGGCACAACATGGGTTAGGTTGAGGCACAACAT
>NW_025727874.1:67500-72500 GCF_021461385.2 Schistocerca piceifrons
CGGCCTAGGAAGACACGCTGATTCCTTCAGTGTAGCGCGCGTGCGGCCCAGAACATCTAAGGGCATCACAGACCTGTTATTGCTCAATCTCGTGCGGCTAGAAGCCGCCTGTCCCTCTAAGAAGAAAAGTAATCGCTGACAGCACGAAGGATGTCACGCGACTAGTTAGCAGGCTAGAGTCTCGTTCGTTATCGGAATTAACCAGACAAATCGCTCCACCAACTAAGAACGGCCATGCACCACCACCCACCGAATCAAGAAAGAGCTATCAATCTGTCAATCCTTCCGGTGTCCGGGCCTGGTGAGGTTTCCCGTGTTGAGTCAAATTAAGCCGCAGGCTCCACTCCTGGTGGTGCCCTTCCGTCAATTCCTTTAAGTTTCAGCTTTGCAACCATACTTCCCCCGGAACCCAAAAGCTTTGGTTTCCCGGAGGCTGCCCGCCGAGTCATCGGAGGAACTGCGGCGGATCGCTGGCTGGCATCGTTTATGGTTAGAACTAGGGCGGTATCTGATCGCCTTCGAACCTCTAACTTTCGTTCTTGATTAATGAAAACATACTTGGCAAATGCTTTCGCTTCTGTTCGTCTTGCGACGATCCAAGAATTTCACCTCTAACGTCGCAATACGAATGCCCCCGCCTGTCCCTATTAATCATTACCTCGGGTTCCGAAAACCAACAAAATAGAACCGAGGTCCTATTCCATTATTCCATGCACACAGTATTCAGGCGGGCTTGCCTGCTTTAAGCACTCTAATTTGTTCAAAGTAAACGTGCCGGCCCACCGAGACACTCAATAAAGAGCACCCTGGTAGGATTTCAACGGGGTCCGCCTCGGGACGCACGAGCACGCACGAGGCGGTCGCACGCCTTCAGCTCGCCCCACCGGCAGGACGTCCCACGATACATGCCAGTTAAACACCGACGGGCGGTGAACCAACAGCGTGGGACACAAATCCAACTACGAGCTTTTTAACCGCAACAACTTTAATATACGCTATTGGAGCTGGAATTACCGCGGCTGCTGGCACCAGACTTGCCCTCCAATAGATACTCGTTAAAGGATTTAAAGTGTACTCATTCCGATTACGGGGCCTCGGATGAGTCCCGTATCGTTATTTTTCGTCACTACCTCCCCGTGCCGGGAGTGGGTAATTTGCGCGCCTGCTGCCTTCCTTGGATGTGGTAGCCGTTTCTCAGGCTCCCTCTCCGGAATCGAACCCTGATTCCCCGTTACCCGTTACAACCATGGTAGGCGCAGAACCTACCATCGACAGTTGATAAGGCAGACATTTGAAAGATGCGTCGCCGGTACGAGGACCGTGCGATCAGCCCAAAGTTATTCAGAGTCACCAAGGCAAACGGACCGGACGAGCCGACCGATTGGTTTTGATCTAATAAAAGCGTCCCTTCCATCTCTGGTCGGGACTCTGTTTGCATGTATTAGCTCTAGAATTACCACAGTTATCCAAGTAACGTGGGTACGATCTAAGGAACCATAACTGATTTAATGAGCCATTCGCGGTTTCACCTTAATGCGGCTTGTACTGAGACATGCATGGCTTAATCTTTGAGACAAGCATATGACTACTGGCAGGATCAACCAGGGAGCTGCGTCAACTAGAGCTGAGCAGCCGGCCGCCCGGGAGTGTGTCCCGGGGGCCCGCGCGAACACGCAAGCGTCCGCTCAATCATTCTGCAAACAGGAGGAGGCTGAGCTCCCCTGCACAATACACCTCGAAACCCTCTCAGGTCCCGGCGGCGCGCAGCGCCGTCCCAAGTACTTGGTCGGGTTCGAGAGAGGCGCAATCGCCCGGAGTTAGGCGAGTAGACGCTTTCGGTGCGACCACCCGTGCTCCCAACTGAGCTTGCCGCTGCCGACAGAGGCCCGGGAGCGTGCTGTCGTGGCATTGCCGGCGGGAGACAACACGCGCCACCTACGGTGACCGGCAGCTCCAACGCCAGCGCCACAGAAGGACAAAAGCCCCACTTGGGTGCCGAAGCGAACTCTCCCAGCACAGCGCACGCGCCAACACATCCGCACAGCTGCGATACAAACCACCAGCGAGAACCGCTGGGGCGACCGAGCAGCAGACGGCGTCGCGGCGCCGAGCGCCGGGCGGCGGCGCATCCTCAACGCACACAGTCCTCAATCGGACCAGCACACTGAAGATGTCCACCGCGCTTCGCACCGGGCCCGCGAGGACCTACTTTGGCCGCACGGCGCCGCGCGCAGGGTGCGCCGGCGCGCAGCTGCGACGCCTGCCGCGTCCGTCGGCCGGCGCGCCTGCCACTGGCCGCCCCCACCAGCCGGCTGTAGCGCGTGCGCCCACGCACCGCGCGGCCAGCACGCCGGGAGGCGCCCCCTCACCGGCCGGGGACGGTCCCACCCAGCCACCGCCGCGTATCGCTTCACACCCAGATGCCGTTCAGTTTCGTCGGCATGGTGGGTATCGCTGGAACAACCGGTTAGTACCTCAACCTATCGTCGCCATCACCGATTCACCCCTAGCGAGAACAACCGCACCACAACAGGTTACCATTTGTTCATTTGCGTAACTTCACCAGAAAACGCAGGCGTCCATCGCCATTTGCAACTTCAACGATTATTGCATGCCTGTGTCAGGTGTCACGCCACACTACGTCTGCCCACATACACGCAACAAAATGTGCACGCCTAGACAATACGTGGAAGGTGGCCCCCGTACGTATGCGATGTCCATTGCTCGAACGACTGTCAACCGGCCTCTGTAGCATGTCGCAGATATGGAACGCGGTGCACCATGCCATCACGGTGTGTGAGGAGAGACGACTAGGTCCGAATACATCAACAGACAGCTCATGCTGATCGCCATCCACGGCGTCCGTTCCTCCCACACGTCTCTATGGCGTACCACACTGCAATCCAGCTCTCATAGGGAGACGACACGTAGCTGCGTGCACAATATTTGCACTGTATGGTCCGCCGTTTTTGGGCGCAGTCGTTGTGCGGTCACACATGTGCCACGATGTATCATTCAGTACATAAGGACGAATGTGCAGTACAGATTGTGGTTCACGCGTACGACATCAGCGGACAGTTGACACAGGCCGCACCACAACGTAGCCTGAGTACGTCGCATGCGAAGGGCATTGAACATGCAAACTTCTCACCAACCAGCTTGCGAAGGCAGGGGGCAAGGTGGGGACGTGGGGAGGGGCGGCATGTACGTCCTGCTGCCATCCACATTACAGTGTACAGCAGGAGCATGTGGAAAGTGAGCAAGACTTGCAAGGTGTTTAACATGAAGCGATACACAGGGGTGCGGGCAGTGCGAGTAGCGAACTATATTGCGAGGGTTGCGGGTGGGCAACACTACAGTAATTGAACGAGTCGTATAACAATTACAGAGCAGGTTTAGGCGACAACGTGGGTTACGTTAAGGCGACAACATGGGTTAGGTTAAGGCACAACATGGGTTAGGTTAAGGCACAACATGGGTTAGGTTAAGGCACAACATGGGTTAGGTTAAGGCACAACATGGGTTAGGTTAAGGCACAACATGGGTTAGGTTAAGGCACAACATGGGTTAGGTTAAGGCACAACATGGGTTAGGTTAAGGCACAACATGGGTTAGGTTAAGGCACAACATGGGTTAGGTTAAGGCACAACATGGGTTAGGTTGAGGCACAACATGGGTTAGGTTAAGGCACAACATGGGTTAGGTTGAGGCACAACATGGGTTAGGTTGAGGCACAACATGGGTTAGGTTGAGGCACAACATGGGTTAGGTTGAGGCACAACATGGGTTAGGTTGAGGTACAACATGGGTTAGGTTAAGGTACAACATGGGTTAGGTTAAGGTACAACATGGGTTAGGTTAAGGTACAACATGGGTTAGGTTAAGGTACAACATGGGTTAGGTTAAGGTACAACATAGGTTAGGTTAAGGTACAACATAGGTTAGGTTAAGGTACAACATAGGTTAGGTTAAGGTACAACATAGGTTAGGTTAAGGTACAACATAGGTTAGGTTAAGGTACAACATAGGTTAGGTTAAGGTACAACATAGGTTAGGTTAAGGTACAACATAGGTTAGGTTAGGTTAGGTTAGGTTACACGTTGTTGTACGGAAAGGTGTAGGGGGGGGGGGGGGGGCGGGGGCGGCAGGTTCGTTGATAGTGATTATAGTAAGTGAATGCTTGTGACATGATCAGATTTGTCACGTCAGGATGCACCTTTGGCTTATTAGAGGCGGCGCTCCAATTCTATGCTTGTGTGAGACCTGTGTCTTTGACTCATGTCATTGTTTGTGCGCTGTGACAGGAGGTACTATTGTGATGTTGGGTGCACCGTTGTATAGGACATGTGTGGGTGTTGGTGCCTGGTCTGCGCAATGGTGGATGTCGAAAGGCTGGGATATTGTATTTTCCGCACGGACCTCCTGGTCTGGTTGTGATAGTGTGGATTGTGTAATGTGGCGGAGAAGATGCACTGGATGTTGTTCCATGCTGGTGCTTACATATTGTATGTGCGCCTGTTAGAAGCAGAGAGTGGTGCGTGATCAGAGTGTCTGGCTGACGTGTGGTTCCCATTTTGGGCAGACTCTTTCAGCATGTATACGGACAGTTGTGTATATTTGCTGTAGTTTGATGGCTCTGCATTGATTACTAATCAGCGCCGTGTGTACGGGTAATCTGGTTCCAGTCCAAAATGTTCCATCTGTGTACATTAGTGACAAAGACTCCCCCCATGCAGTGGGGCTCGGTCTGTTATAACTCTTCCGCGTAATATATTTGCCCCACGTTTTTGCGACTGCGAGTGCGAGTGCAACGCGCATGGGGACCGACATGCTGATGGCTCGGTATCGGACGCCGTACAGTGAGCAACGCGATCGCGTCTCTCGCTCGTAAGTGGTACAGGTCGCGGCTCATGTATACGGACAGCGGGAATGTCGCATATTGGAAATAACTCTTCATGAAACGCAAGTTATAGGGGTGGATTGCACTTTACGAGTGCGGG
>NW_025727874.1:80000-82500 GCF_021461385.2 Schistocerca piceifrons
TCGAACCCTGATTCCCCGTTACCCGTTACAACCATGGTAGGCGCAGAACCTACCATCGACAGTTGATAAGGCAGACATTTGAAAGATGCGTCGCCGGTACGAGGACCGTGCGATCAGCCCAAAGTTATTCAGAGTCACCAAGGCAAACGGACCGGACGAGCCGACCGATTGGTTTTGATCTAATAAAAGCGTCCCTTCCATCTCTGGTCGGGACTCTGTTTGCATGTATTAGCTCTAGAATTACCACAGTTATCCAAGTAACGTGGGTACGATCTAAGGAACCATAACTGATTTAATGAGCCATTCGCGGTTTCACCTTAATGCGGCTTGTACTGAGACATGCATGGCTTAATCTTTGAGACAAGCATATGACTACTGGCAGGATCAACCAGGGAGCTGCGTCAACTAGAGCTGAGCAGCCGGCCGCCCGGGAGTGTGTCCCGGGGGCCCGCGCGAACACGCAAGCGTCCGCTCAATCATTCTGCAAACAGGAGGAGGCTGAGCTCCCCTGCACAATACACCTCGAAACCCTCTCAGGTCCCGGCGGCGCGCAGCGCCGTCCCAAGTACTTGGTCGGGTTCGAGAGAGGCGCAATCGCCCGGAGTTAGGCGAGTAGACGCTTTCGGTGCGACCACCCGTGCTCCCAACTGAGCTTGCCGCTGCCGACAGAGGCCCGGGAGCGTGCTGTCGTGGCATTGCCGGCGGGAGACAACACGCGCCACCTACGGTGACCGGCAGCTCCAACGCCAGCGCCACAGAAGGACAAAAGCCCCACTTGGGTGCCGAAGCGAACTCTCCCAGCACAGCGCACGCGCCAACACATCCGCACAGCTGCGATACAAACCACCAGCGAGAACCGCTGGGGCGACCGAGCAGCAGACGGCGTCGCGGCGCCGAGCGCCGGGCGGCGGCGCATCCTCAACGCACACAGTCCTCAATCGGACCAGCACACTGAAGATGTCCACCGCGCTTCGCACCGGGCCCGCGAGGACCTACTTTGGCCGCACGGCGCCGCGCGCAGGGTGCGCCGGCGCGCAGCTGCGACGCCTGCCGCGTCCGTCGGCCGGCGCGCCTGCCACTGGCCGCCCCCACCAGCCGGCTGTAGCGCGTGCGCCCACGCACCGCGCGGCCAGCACGCCGGGAGGCGCCCCCTCACCGGCCGGGGACGGTCCCACCCAGCCACCGCCGCGTATCGCTTCACACCCAGATGCCGTTCAGTTTCGTCGGCATGGTGGGTATCGCTGGAACAACCGGTTAGTACCTCAACCTATCGTCGCCATCACCGATTCACCCCTAGCGAGAACAACCGCACCACAACAGGTTACCATTTGTTCATTTGCGTAACTTCACCAGAAAACGCAGGCGTCCATCGCCATTTGCAACTTCAACGATTATTGCATGCCTGTGTCAGGTGTCACGCCACACTACGTCTGCCCACATACACGCAACAAAATGTGCACGCCTAGACAATACGTGGAAGGTGGCCCCCGTACGTATGCGATGTCCATTGCTCGAACGACTGTCAACCGGCCTCTGTAGCATGTCGCAGATATGGAACGCGGTGCACCATGCCATCACGGTGTGTGAGGAGAGACGACTAGGTCCGAATACATCAACAGACAGCTCATGCTGATCGCCATCCACGGCGTCCGTTCCTCCCACACGTCTCTATGGCGTACCACACTGCAATCCAGCTCTCATAGGGAGACGACACGTAGCTGCGTGCACAATATTTGCACTGTATGGTCCGCCGTTTTTGGGCGCAGTCGTTGTGCGGTCACACATGTGCCACGATGTATCATTCAGTACATAAGGACGAATGTGCAGTACAGATTGTGGTTCACGCGTACGACATCAGCGGACAGTTGACACAGGCCGCACCACAACGTAGCCTGAGTACGTCGCATGCGAAGGGCATTGAACATGCAAACTTCTCACCAACCAGCTTGCGAAGGCAGGGGGCAAGGTGGGGACGTGGGGAGGGGCGGCATGTACGTCCTGCTGCCATCCACATTACAGTGTACAGCAGGAGCATGTGGAAAGTGAGCAAGACTTGCAAGGTGTTTAACATGAAGCGATACACAGGGGTGCGGGCAGTGCGAGTAGCGAACTATATTGCGAGGGTTGCGGGTGGGCAACACTACAGTAATTGAACGAGTCGTATAACAATTACAGAGCAGGTTTAGGCGACAACGTGGGTTACGTTAAGGCGACAACATGGGTTAGGTTAAGGCACAACATGGGTTAGGTTAAGGCACAACATGGGTTAGGTTAAGGCACAACATGGGTTAGGTTAAGGCACAACATGGGTTAGGTTAAGGCACAACATGGGTTAGGTTAAGGCACAACATGGGTTAGGTTAAGGCACAACATGGGTTAGGTTAAGGCACAACATGGGTTAGGTTAAGGCACAACATGGGTTAGGTTAAGGCACAACATGGGTTAGGTTGAGGCACAACATGGGTTAGGTTAAGGCACAACATGGGTTAGGTTGAGGCAC
>NW_025727874.1:90000-95000 GCF_021461385.2 Schistocerca piceifrons
AAGCCCCAATCCCTAGCACGAAGGAGGTTCAGCGGGTTACCCCGACCTTTCGGCCTAGGAAGACACGCTGATTCCTTCAGTGTAGCGCGCGTGCGGCCCAGAACATCTAAGGGCATCACAGACCTGTTATTGCTCAATCTCGTGCGGCTAGAAGCCGCCTGTCCCTCTAAGAAGAAAAGTAATCGCTGACAGCACGAAGGATGTCACGCGACTAGTTAGCAGGCTAGAGTCTCGTTCGTTATCGGAATTAACCAGACAAATCGCTCCACCAACTAAGAACGGCCATGCACCACCACCCACCGAATCAAGAAAGAGCTATCAATCTGTCAATCCTTCCGGTGTCCGGGCCTGGTGAGGTTTCCCGTGTTGAGTCAAATTAAGCCGCAGGCTCCACTCCTGGTGGTGCCCTTCCGTCAATTCCTTTAAGTTTCAGCTTTGCAACCATACTTCCCCCGGAACCCAAAAGCTTTGGTTTCCCGGAGGCTGCCCGCCGAGTCATCGGAGGAACTGCGGCGGATCGCTGGCTGGCATCGTTTATGGTTAGAACTAGGGCGGTATCTGATCGCCTTCGAACCTCTAACTTTCGTTCTTGATTAATGAAAACATACTTGGCAAATGCTTTCGCTTCTGTTCGTCTTGCGACGATCCAAGAATTTCACCTCTAACGTCGCAATACGAATGCCCCCGCCTGTCCCTATTAATCATTACCTCGGGTTCCGAAAACCAACAAAATAGAACCGAGGTCCTATTCCATTATTCCATGCACACAGTATTCAGGCGGGCTTGCCTGCTTTAAGCACTCTAATTTGTTCAAAGTAAACGTGCCGGCCCACCGAGACACTCAATAAAGAGCACCCTGGTAGGATTTCAACGGGGTCCGCCTCGGGACGCACGAGCACGCACGAGGCGGTCGCACGCCTTCAGCTCGCCCCACCGGCAGGACGTCCCACGATACATGCCAGTTAAACACCGACGGGCGGTGAACCAACAGCGTGGGACACAAATCCAACTACGAGCTTTTTAACCGCAACAACTTTAATATACGCTATTGGAGCTGGAATTACCGCGGCTGCTGGCACCAGACTTGCCCTCCAATAGATACTCGTTAAAGGATTTAAAGTGTACTCATTCCGATTACGGGGCCTCGGATGAGTCCCGTATCGTTATTTTTCGTCACTACCTCCCCGTGCCGGGAGTGGGTAATTTGCGCGCCTGCTGCCTTCCTTGGATGTGGTAGCCGTTTCTCAGGCTCCCTCTCCGGAATCGAACCCTGATTCCCCGTTACCCGTTACAACCATGGTAGGCGCAGAACCTACCATCGACAGTTGATAAGGCAGACATTTGAAAGATGCGTCGCCGGTACGAGGACCGTGCGATCAGCCCAAAGTTATTCAGAGTCACCAAGGCAAACGGACCGGACGAGCCGACCGATTGGTTTTGATCTAATAAAAGCGTCCCTTCCATCTCTGGTCGGGACTCTGTTTGCATGTATTAGCTCTAGAATTACCACAGTTATCCAAGTAACGTGGGTACGATCTAAGGAACCATAACTGATTTAATGAGCCATTCGCGGTTTCACCTTAATGCGGCTTGTACTGAGACATGCATGGCTTAATCTTTGAGACAAGCATATGACTACTGGCAGGATCAACCAGGGAGCTGCGTCAACTAGAGCTGAGCAGCCGGCCGCCCGGGAGTGTGTCCCGGGGGCCCGCGCGAACACGCAAGCGTCCGCTCAATCATTCTGCAAACAGGAGGAGGCTGAGCTCCCCTGCACAATACACCTCGAAACCCTCTCAGGTCCCGGCGGCGCGCAGCGCCGTCCCAAGTACTTGGTCGGGTTCGAGAGAGGCGCAATCGCCCGGAGTTAGGCGAGTAGACGCTTTCGGTGCGACCACCCGTGCTCCCAACTGAGCTTGCCGCTGCCGACAGAGGCCCGGGAGCGTGCTGTCGTGGCATTGCCGGCGGGAGACAACACGCGCCACCTACGGTGACCGGCAGCTCCAACGCCAGCGCCACAGAAGGACAAAAGCCCCACTTGGGTGCCGAAGCGAACTCTCCCAGCACAGCGCACGCGCCAACACATCCGCACAGCTGCGATACAAACCACCAGCGAGAACCGCTGGGGCGACCGAGCAGCAGACGGCGTCGCGGCGCCGAGCGCCGGGCGGCGGCGCATCCTCAACGCACACAGTCCTCAATCGGACCAGCACACTGAAGATGTCCACCGCGCTTCGCACCGGGCCCGCGAGGACCTACTTTGGCCGCACGGCGCCGCGCGCAGGGTGCGCCGGCGCGCAGCTGCGACGCCTGCCGCGTCCGTCGGCCGGCGCGCCTGCCACTGGCCGCCCCCACCAGCCGGCTGTAGCGCGTGCGCCCACGCACCGCGCGGCCAGCACGCCGGGAGGCGCCCCCTCACCGGCCGGGGACGGTCCCACCCAGCCACCGCCGCGTATCGCTTCACACCCAGATGCCGTTCAGTTTCGTCGGCATGGTGGGTATCGCTGGAACAACCGGTTAGTACCTCAACCTATCGTCGCCATCACCGATTCACCCCTAGCGAGAACAACCGCACCACAACAGGTTACCATTTGTTCATTTGCGTAACTTCACCAGAAAACGCAGGCGTCCATCGCCATTTGCAACTTCAACGATTATTGCATGCCTGTGTCAGGTGTCACGCCACACTACGTCTGCCCACATACACGCAACAAAATGTGCACGCCTAGACAATACGTGGAAGGTGGCCCCCGTACGTATGCGATGTCCATTGCTCGAACGACTGTCAACCGGCCTCTGTAGCATGTCGCAGATATGGAACGCGGTGCACCATGCCATCACGGTGTGTGAGGAGAGACGACTAGGTCCGAATACATCAACAGACAGCTCATGCTGATCGCCATCCACGGCGTCCGTTCCTCCCACACGTCTCTATGGCGTACCACACTGCAATCCAGCTCTCATAGGGAGACGACACGTAGCTGCGTGCACAATATTTGCACTGTATGGTCCGCCGTTTTTGGGCGCAGTCGTTGTGCGGTCACACATGTGCCACGATGTATCATTCAGTACATAAGGACGAATGTGCAGTACAGATTGTGGTTCACGCGTACGACATCAGCGGACAGTTGACACAGGCCGCACCACAACGTAGCCTGAGTACGTCGCATGCGAAGGGCATTGAACATGCAAACTTCTCACCAACCAGCTTGCGAAGGCAGGGGGCAAGGTGGGGACGTGGGGAGGGGCGGCATGTACGTCCTGCTGCCATCCACATTACAGTGTACAGCAGGAGCATGTGGAAAGTGAGCAAGACTTGCAAGGTGTTTAACATGAAGCGATACACAGGGGTGCGGGCAGTGCGAGTAGCGAACTATATTGCGAGGGTTGCGGGTGGGCAACACTACAGTAATTGAACGAGTCGTATAACAATTACAGAGCAGGTTTAGGCGACAACGTGGGTTACGTTAAGGCGACAACATGGGTTAGGTTAAGGCACAACATGGGTTAGGTTAAGGCACAACATGGGTTAGGTTAAGGCACAACATGGGTTAGGTTAAGGCACAACATGGGTTAGGTTAAGGCACAACATGGGTTAGGTTAAGGCACAACATGGGTTAGGTTAAGGCACAACATGGGTTAGGTTAAGGCACAACATGGGTTAGGTTAAGGCACAACATGGGTTAGGTTAAGGCACAACATGGGTTAGGTTGAGGCACAACATGGGTTAGGTTAAGGCACAACATGGGTTAGGTTGAGGCACAACATGGGTTAGGTTGAGGCACAACATGGGTTAGGTTGAGGCACAACATGGGTTAGGTTGAGGCACAACATGGGTTAGGTTAAGGTACAACATGGGTTAGGTTAAGGTACAACATGGGTTAGGTTAAGGTACAACATGGGTTAGGTTAAGGTACAACATGGGTTAGGTTAAGGTACAACATAGGTTAGGTTAAGGTACAACATAGGTTAGGTTAAGGTACAACATAGGTTAGGTTAAGGTACAACATAGGTTAGGTTAAGGTACAACATAGGTTAGGTTAAGGTACAACATAGGTTAGGTTAAGGTACAACATAGGTTAGGTTAAGGTACAACATAGGTTAGGTTAGGTTAGGTTAGGTTACACGTTGTTGTACGGAAAGGTGTAGGGGGGGGGGGGGGCGGGGGCGGCAGGTTCGTTGATAGTGATTATAGTAAGTGAATGCTTGTGACATGATCAGATTTGTCACGTCAGGATGCACCTTTGGCTTATTAGAGGCGGCGCTCCAATTCTATGCTTGTGTGAGACCTGTGTCTTTGACTCATGTCATTGTTTGTGCGCTGTGACAGGAGGTACTATTGTGATGTTGGGTGCACCGTTGTATAGGACATGTGTGGGTGTTGGTGCCTGGTCTGCGCAATGGTGGATGTCGAAAGGCTGGGATATTGTATTTTCCGCACGGACCTCCTGGTCTGGTTGTGATAGTGTGGATTGTGTAATGTGGCGGAGAAGATGCACTGGATGTTGTTCCATGCTGGTGCTTACATATTGTATGTGCGCCTGTTAGAAGCAGAGAGTGGTGCGTGATCAGAGTGTCTGGCTGACGTGTGGTTCCCATTTTGGGCAGACTCTTTCAGCATGTATACGGACAGTTGTGTATATTTGCTGTAGTTTGATGGCTCTGCATTGATTACTAATCAGCGCCGTGTGTACGGGTAATCTGGTTCCAGTCCAAAATGTTCCATCTGTGTACATTAGTGACAAAGACTCCCCCCATGCAGTGGGGCTCGGTCTGTTATAACTCTTCCGCGTAATATATTTGCCCCACGTTTTTGCGACTGCGAGTGCGAGTGCAACGCGCATGGGGACCGACATGCTGATGGCTCGGTATCGGACGCCGTACAGTGAGCAACGCGATCGCGTCTCTCGCTCGTAAGTGGTACAGGTCGCGGCTCATGTATACGGACAGCGGGAATGTCGCATATTGGAAATAACTCTTCATGAAACGCAAGTTATAGG
>NW_025727874.1:100000-104238 GCF_021461385.2 Schistocerca piceifrons
ATCCGTGGGAGGCCAAGGCACGGGACCGAGCTCGGATCCTGCACGCAGGTTGAAGCACCGGGGCGCGAACGCCGCGCAGGCGCGCGCATCCTGCACCGCCGGCCAGCACGAGGCCGACCAACGGCGAGAGCAGACCACGCCCGCGCTAAACGCCCGCACTTACCGGCACCCCTACGGCACTCACCTCGCCCAGGCCCGGCACGTTAGCGCTGACCCACTTCCCGACCAAGCCCGACACGCCCCGATCCTCAGAGCCAATCCTTATCCCGAAGTTACGGATCCAATTTGCCGACTTCCCTTACCTACATTATTCTATCGACTAGAGGCTCTTCACCTTGGAGACCTGCTGCGGATATGGGTACGAACCGGCGCGACACCTCCACGTGGCCCTCTCCCGGATTTTCAAGGTCCGAGGGGAAGATCGGGACACCGCCGCAACTGCGGTGCTCTTCGCGTTCCAAACCCTATCTCCCTGCTAGAGGATTCCAGGGAACTCGAACGCTCATGCAGAAAAGAAAACTCTTCCCCGATCTCCCGACGGCGTCTCCGGGTCCTTTTGGGTTACCCCGACGAGCATCTCTAAAAGAGGGGCCCGACTTGTATCGGTTCCGCTGCCGGTTCCGGAATAGGAACCGGATTCCCTTTCGCCCAACGGGGGCCAGCACAAAGCGCATCATGCTATGACGGCCCCCATCAACATCGGATTTCTCCTAGGGCTTAGGATCGACTGACTCGTGTGCAACGGCTGTTCACACGAAACCCTTCTCCGCGTCAGCCCTCCAGGGCCTCGCTGGAGTATTTGCTACTACCACCAAGATCTGCACCGACGGCGGCTCAGGCAGGCTCACGCCCAGACCCTTCTGCGCCCACCGCCGCGACCCTCCTACTCGTCAGGGCTTCGCGGCCGGCCGCAAGGACCGGCCATGACTGCCAGACTGACGGCCGAGTATAGGCACGACGCTTCAGCGCCATCCATTTTCAGGGCTAGTTGCTTCGGCAGGTGAGTTGTTACACACTCCTTAGCGGATTCCGACTTCCATGGCCACCGTCCTGCTGTCTTAAGCAACCAACGCCTTTCATGGTTTCCCATGAGCGTCGATTCGGGCGCCTTAACTCGGCGTTTGGTTCATCCCACAGCGCCAGTTCTGCTTACCAAAAGTGGCCCACTTGGCACTCCGATCCGAGTCGTTTGCTCGCGGCTTCAGCATATCAAGCAAGCCGGAGATCTCACCCATTTAAAGTTTGAGAATAGGTTGAGGTCGTTTCGGCCCCAAGGCCTCTAATCATTCGCTTTACCGGATGAGACTCGTACGAGCACCAGCTATCCTGAGGGAAACTTCGGAGGGAACCAGCTACTAGATGGTTCGATAGTCTTTCGCCCTATACCCAGCTCCGACGATCGATTTGCACGTCAGAATCGCTACGGACCTCCATCAGGGTTTCCCTGACTTCGTCCTGGCCAGGCATAGTTCACCATCTTTCGGGTCCCAACGTGTACGCTCTAGGTGCGCCTCACCTCGCAATGAGGACGAGACGCCCCGGGAGTGCGGAGGCCGCCGCCCCGTGAAGGGCGGGGAAGCCCCATCCTCCCTCGGCCCGCGCAAGGCGAGACCTTCACTTTCATTACGCCCTTTAGGTTTCGTACAGCCCAATGACTCGCGCACATGTTAGACTCCTTGGTCCGTGTTTCAAGACGGGTCGTGAAATTGTCCAAAGCTGAAGCGCCGCTGACGGGAGCGATTATTCCGCCGAGAGCATCCCGAGCCAACAGCGGCGCGGGTCCGGGGCCGGGCCAGGTAGGTCCGTCATCCGGGAAGAACCGCGCGCGCTTGCCGGGAGCCCGAGCGCCCAAAGGGGCGAATCGACTCCTCCAGATATACCGCCGGGCAGCCAGCCAGGACACCGGGCTCTGCCCAACAGACGCGAACCGAGGCCCGCGGAAGGACAGGCTGCGCACCCGGGCCGTAGGCCGGCACCCAGCGGGTCGCGACGTCCTACTAGGGGAGAAGTGCGGCCCACCGCACACCGGAACGGCCCCACCCCGCGGCGAGTGGAAAGGCAACCGGACACGACCCCGCCGCGGATTGCTCCGCGCGGGCGGCCGGCCCCATCTGCCGAGGGCGGAGGCCAGTGGCCGGATGGGCGTGAATCTCACCCGTTCGACCTTTCGGACTTCTCACGTTTACCCCAGAACGGTTTCACGTACTTTTGAACTCTCTCTTCAAAGTTCTTTTCAACTTTCCCTCACGGTACTTGTTCGCTATCGGTCTCGTGGTCATATTTAGTCTCAGATGGAGTTTACCACCCACTTGGAGCTGCACTCTCAAGCAACCCGACTCGAAGGAGAGGTCCCGCCGACGCTCGCACCGGCCGCTACGGGCCTGGCACCCTCTACGGGCCGTGGCCTCATTCAAGTTGGACTTGGGCTCGGCGCGAGGCGTCGGGGTAGTGGACCCTCCCAAACACCACATGCCACGACAGGCGGCAGCCTGCGGGGTTCGGTGCTGGACTCTTCCCTGTTCGCTCGCCGCTACTGGGGGAATCCTTGTTAGTTTCTTTTCCTCCGCTTAGTAATATGCTTAAATTCAGCGGGTAGTCTCGCCTGCTCTGAGGTCGTTGTACGAGGTGTCGCACGCCACACCGCCAGCCGGCTGTGCACGCTACCGAGAAAGTACCGGTATGCGAACCGCCAGGCGACGGGCGCGCATCGCACGTTTGAGGAGACGCGGCCGGCCCCACAGGCGGCCGCGACACTCCCAGGTCTGCGAAGCGGGCAAACGCCGCGCGCTTCAGTATACGTAGCCGACCCTCAGCCAGACGTGGCCCGGGAACGGAATCCATGGACCGCAATGTGCGTTCGAAACGTCGATGTTCATGTGTCCTGCAGTTCACATGTCGACGCGCAATTTGCTGCGTTCTTCATCGACCCACGAGCCGAGTGATCCACCGTCCTGGGTGATCTTTTCTCAGTTTCCGCCGTCTCTTTCGAGACGGTCGCATAGGCGGGAGTGAGGCGTGTGGCGGCCCCTGTTCCAGCGTTCTGTGTCCAACGGCCTCACGGCCGACGGGCGTCGTACGGCTCCACACCGGAGCGGACAGGCACTCGGGCGAAAGTCATTCAAAACCGGCGCCAGGCGCCAGGTGCCGCAGGCCAGCCGCTCCAGCGCTTCAGCGCTCGTACCACACAACATTGCCGCTAGTTTTGAGAGGCACGCGTGGTTCCGCACGCGGCGCACGGCTACGGCGAGCCGTACAGGTAGCGTGTTGCGCGACACGACACGCACATCGAAAGACATGCAGTCTAGTCGGTAATGATCCTTCCGCAGGTTCACCTACGGAAACCTTGTTACGACTTTTACTTCCTCTAAATGATCAAGTTTGGTCATCTTTCCGGTAGCATCGGCAACGACAGAGTCAATGCCGCGTACCAGTCGAAGACCTCACTAAATCATTCAATCGGTAGTAGCGACGGGCGGTGTGTACAAAGGGCAGGACGTAATCAACGCGAGCTTATGACTCGCGCTTACTGGAATTCCTCGTCATGGGGAACAATTGCAAGCCCCAATCCCTAGCACGAAGGAGGTTCAGCGGGTTACCCCGACCTTTCGGCCTAGGAAGACACGCTGATTCCTTCAGTGTAGCGCGCGTGCGGCCCAGAACATCTAAGGGCATCACAGACCTGTTATTGCTCAATCTCGTGCGGCTAGAAGCCGCCTGTCCCTCTAAGAAGAAAAGTAATCG
Organism: Schistocerca piceifrons; assembly: GCF_021461385.2. Taxonomy (NCBI): domain Eukaryota; kingdom Metazoa; phylum Arthropoda; class Insecta; order Orthoptera; family Acrididae; genus Schistocerca; species Schistocerca piceifrons. The sequence continues at coordinate 103,742 of NW_025727874.1, forward strand.
CTGACAGCACGAAGGATGTCACGCGACTAGTTAGCAGGCTAGAGTCTCGTTCGTTATCGGAATTAACCAGACAAATCGCTCCACCAACTAAGAACGGCCATGCACCACCACCCACCGAATCAAGAAAGAGCTATCAATCTGTCAATCCTTCCGGTGTCCGGGCCTGGTGAGGTTTCCCGTGTTGAGTCAAATTAAGCCGCAGGCTCCACTCCTGGTGGTGCCCTTCCGTCAATTCCTTTAAGTTTCAGCTTTGCAACCATACTTCCCCCGGAACCCAAAAGCTTTGGTTTCCCGGAGGCTGCCCGCCGAGTCATCGGAGGAACTGCGGCGGATCGCTGGCTGGCATCGTTTATGGTTAGAACTAGGGCGGTATCTGATCGCCTTCGAACCTCTAACTTTCGTTCTTGATTAATGAAAACATACTTGGCAAATGCTTTCGCTTCTGTTCGTCTTGCGACGATCCAAGAATTTCACCTCTAACGTCGCAATACGAATGC
>NW_025727875.1:0-5000 GCF_021461385.2 Schistocerca piceifrons
TAGTCGGTAATGATCCTTCCGCAGGTTCACCTACGGAAACCTTGTTACGACTTTTACTTCCTCTAAATGATCAAGTTTGGTCATCTTTCCGGTAGCATCGGCAACGACAGAGTCAATGCCGCGTACCAGTCCGAAGACCTCACTAAATCATTCAATCGGTAGTAGCGACGGGCGGTGTGTACAAAGGGCAGGGACGTAATCAACGCGAGCTTATGACTCGCGCTTACTGGGAATTCCTCGTTCATGGGGAACAATTGCAAGCCCCAATCCCTAGCACGAAGGAGGTTCAGCGGGTTACCCCGACCTTTCGGCCTAGGAAGACACGCTGATTCCTTCAGTGTAGCGCGCGTGCGGCCCAGAACATCTAAGGGCATCACAGACCTGTTATTGCTCAATCTCGTGCGGCTAGAAGCCGCCTGTCCCTCTAAGAAGAAAAGTAATCGCTGACAGCACGAAGGATGTCACGCGACTAGTTAGCAGGCTAGAGTCTCGTTCGTTATCGGAATTAACCAGACAAATCGCTCCACCAACTAAGAACGGCCATGCACCACCACCCACCGAATCAAGAAAGAGCTATCAATCTGTCAATCCTTCCGGTGTCCGGGCCTGGTGAGGTTTCCCGTGTTGAGTCAAATTAAGCCGCAGGCTCCACTCCTGGTGGTGCCCTTCCGTCAATTCCTTTAAGTTTCAGCTTTGCAACCATACTTCCCCCGGAACCCAAAAGCTTTGGTTTCCCGGAGGCTGCCCGCCGAGTCATCGGAGGAACTGCGGCGGATCGCTGGCTGGCATCGTTTATGGTTAGAACTAGGGCGGTATCTGATCGCCTTCGAACCTCTAACTTTCGTTCTTGATTAATGAAAACATACTTGGCAAATGCTTTCGCTTCTGTTCGTCTTGCGACGATCCAAGAATTTCACCTCTAACGTCGCAATACGAATGCCCCCGCCTGTCCCTATTAATCATTACCTCGGGTTCCGAAAACCAACAAAATAGAACCGAGGTCCTATTCCATTATTCCATGCACACAGTATTCAGGCGGGCTTGCCTGCTTTAAGCACTCTAATTTGTTCAAAGTAAACGTGCCGGCCCACCGAGACACTCAATAAAGAGCACCCTGGTAGGATTTCAACGGGGTCCGCCTCGGGACGCACGAGCACGCACGAGGCGGTCGCACGCCTTCGGCTCGCCCCACCGGCAGGACGTCCCACGATACATGCCAGTTAAACACCGACGGGCGGTGAACCAACAGCGTGGGACACAAATCCAACTACGAGCTTTTTAACCGCAACAACTTTAATATACGCTATTGGAGCTGGAATTACCGCGGCTGCTGGCACCAGACTTGCCCTCCAATAGATACTCGTTAAAGGATTTAAAGTGTACTCATTCCGATTACGGGGCCTCGGATGAGTCCCGTATCGTTATTTTTCGTCACTACCTCCCCGTGCCGGGAGTGGGTAATTTGCGCGCCTGCTGCCTTCCTTGGATGTGGTAGCCGTTTCTCAGGCTCCCTCTCCGGAATCGAACCCTGATTCCCCGTTACCCGTTACAACCATGGTAGGCGCAGAACCTACCATCGACAGTTGATAAGGCAGACATTTGAAAGATGCGTCGCCGGTACGAGGACCGTGCGATCAGCCCAAAGTTATTCAGAGTCACCAAGGCAAACGGACCGGACGAGCCGACCGATTGGTTTTGATCTAATAAAAGCGTCCCTTCCATCTCTGGTCGGGACTCTGTTTGCATGTATTAGCTCTAGAATTACCACAGTTATCCAAGTAACGTGGGTACGATCTAAGGAACCATAACTGATTTAATGAGCCATTCGCGGTTTCACCTTAATGCGGCTTGTACTGAGACATGCATGGCTTAATCTTTGAGACAAGCATATGACTACTGGCAGGATCAACCAGGGAGCTGCGCCAACTAGAGCTGAGCAGCCGGCCGCCCGGGAGTGTGTCCCGGGGGCCCGCGCGAACACGCAAGCGTCCGCTCAATCATTCTGCAAACAGGAGGAGGCTGAGCTCCCCTGCACAATACACCTCGAAACCCTCTCAGGTCCCGGCGGCGCGCAGCGCCGTCCCAAGTACTTGGTCGGGTTCGAGAGAGGCGCAATCGCCCGGAGTTAGGCGAGTAGACGCTTTCGGTGCGACCACCCGTGCTCCCAACTGAGCTTGCCGCTGCCGACAGAGGCCCGGGAGCGTGCTGTCGTGGCATTGCCGGCGGGAGACAACACGCGCCACCTACGGTGACCGGCAGCTCCAACGCCAGCGCCACAGAAGGACAAAAGCCCCACTTGGGTGCCGAAGCGAACTCTCCCAGCACAGCGCACGCGCCAACACATCCGCACAGCTGCGATACAAACCACCAGCGAGAACCGCTGGGGCGACCGAGCAGCAGACGGCGTCGCGGCGCCGAGCGCCGGGCGGCGGCGCATCCTCAACGCACACAGTCCTCAATCGGACCAGCACACTGAAGATGTCCACCGCGCTTCGCACCGGGCCCGCGAGGACCTACTTTGGCCGCACGGCGCCGCGCGCAGGGTGCGCCGGCGCGCAGCTGCGACGCCTGCCGCGTCCGTCGGCCGGCGCGCCTGCCACTGGCCGCCCCCCACCAGCCGGCTGTAGCGCGTGCGCCCACGCACCGCGCGGCCAGCACGCCGGGAGGCGCCCCCTCACCGGCCGGGGACGGTCCCACCCAGCCACCACCGCGTATCGCTTCACACCCAGATGCCGTTCAGTTTCATCGGCATGGTGGGTATCGCTGGAACAACCGGTTAGTACCTCAACCTATCGTCGCCATCACCGATTCACCCCTAGCGAGAACAACCGCACCACAACGGGTTACCATTTCTTCATTTGCGTAACTTCACCAGAAAACGTAGGCGTCCATCGCCATTAGCAACTTCAACGATTATTGCATGCCTGTGTCAGGTGTCACGCCACACTACGTCTGCCCACATACACGCAACAAAATGTGCACGCCTAGACAATACGTGGAAGGTGGCCCCCGTACGTATGCGATGTCCATTGCTCGAACGACTGTCAACCGGCCTCTGTAGCATGTCGCAGATATGGAACGCGGTGCACCATGCTATCACGGTGTTTGAGGAGAGACGACTAGGTCCGAATACATCAACACACAGCTCATGCTGATCGCCATCCACGGCGTCCGTTCCTCCCACACGTCTCTATGGCGTACCACACTGCAATCCAGCTCTCATAGGGAGACGACACGTAGCTGCGTGCACAATATTTGCACTGTATGGTCCGCCGTTTTTGGGCGCAGTCGTTGTACGGTCACACATGTGCCACGATGTATCATTCAGTACATAAGGACGAATGTGCAGTACAGATTGTGGTTCACGCGTACGACATCAGCGGACAGTTGACACAGGCCGCACCACAACGTAGCCTGCGTACGTCGCATGCGAAGGGCATTGAACATGCAAACTTGTCACCAACCAGCTTGCGAAGGCAGGGGGCAAGGTGGGGACGTGGGGACGTGGGGAGGGGTGGGGGGGGGGGGGGCGGCATGTACGTCCTGCTGCCATCCACATTACAGTGTACAGCAGGAGCATGTGGAAAGTCAGCAAGACTTGCAAGGTGTTTAACATGAAGCGATACACAGGGGAGCGGGCAGTGCGAGTAGCGAACTATATTGCGAGGGTTGCGGGTGGGCAACACTACACTAATTGAACGAGTCGTATAACAATTACAGAGCAGGTTTAGGCGACAACGTGGGTTACGTTAGCGGACAACGTGGGTTACGTTAGCGGACAACGTGGGTTACGTTAAGGCACAACATGGGTTACGTTAAGGCACAACATGGGTTACGTTAAGGCACAACATGGGTTACGTTAGGGCACAACATGGGTTAGGTTAGGGGACAACATGGGTTAGGTTAGGGGACAACATGGGTTAGGTTAGGGGACAACATGGGTTAGGTTAGGGCACAACATGGGTTAGGTTAGGGCACAACATGGGTTAGGTTAGGGCACAACATGGGTTAGGTTAGGGCACAACATGGGTTAGGTTAAGGCACAACATGGGTTAGGTTAAGGCACAACATGGGTTAGGTTAAGGCACAACATGGGTTAGGTTAAGGCACAACATGGGTTAGGTTAAGGTACAACATGGGTTAGGTTAAGGTACAACATGGGTTAGGTTAAGGTACAACATGGGTTAGGTTAAGGTACAACATGGGTTAGGTTAAGGTACAACATGGGTTAGGTTAAGGTACAACATGGGTTAGGTTAAGGTACAACATGGGTTAGGTTAAGGTACAACATGGGTTAGGTTAAGGTACAACATGGGTTAGGTTAAGGTACAACATAGGTTAGGTTAAGGTACAACATAGGTTAGGTTAAGGTACAACATAGGTTAGGTTAAGGTACAACATAGGTTAGGTTAAGGTACAACATAGGTTAGGTTAAGGTACAACATAGGTTAGGTTAAGGTACAACATAGGTTAGGTTAAGGTACAACATAGGTTAGGTTAAGGTACAACATAGGTTAGGTTAAGGTACAACATAGGTTAGGTTAAGGTACAACATAGGTTAGGTTAGGTTAGGTTACACGTTGTTGTAAGGAAAGGTGTAGGGGGGGGGGGCGGGGGCGGCAGGTTCCTTGATAGTGATTATAGTAAGTGAATGCTTGTGACATGATCAGATTTGTCACGTCAGGATGCACCTTTGGCTTATTAGAGGCGGCGCTCCAATTCTATGCTTGTGTGAGACCTGTGTCTTTGACTCATGTCATTGTTTGTGCGCTGTGACAGGAGGTACTATTGTGATGTTGGGTGCACCGTTGTATAGGACATGTGTGGGTGTTGGTGCCTGGTCTGCGCAATGGTGGATGTCGAAAGGCTGGGATATTGTATTTTCCGCATGGACCTCCTGGTCTGGTTGTGATAGTGTGGATTGTGTAATGTGGCGGAGAAGATGCACTGGATGTTGTTCCATGCTGGTGCTTACATATTGTATGTGCGCCCGTTAGAAG
>NW_025727875.1:12500-15000 GCF_021461385.2 Schistocerca piceifrons
AACGTGCCGGCCCACCGAGACACTCAATAAAGAGCACCCTGGTAGGATTTCAACGGGGTCCGCCTCGGGACGCACGAGCACGCACGAGGCGGTCGCACGCCTTCGGCTCGCCCCACCGGCAGGACGTCCCACGATACATGCCAGTTAAACACCGACGGGCGGTGAACCAACAGCGTGGGACACAAATCCAACTACGAGCTTTTTAACCGCAACAACTTTAATATACGCTATTGGAGCTGGAATTACCGCGGCTGCTGGCACCAGACTTGCCCTCCAATAGATACTCGTTAAAGGATTTAAAGTGTACTCATTCCGATTACGGGGCCTCGGATGAGTCCCGTATCGTTATTTTTCGTCACTACCTCCCCGTGCCGGGAGTGGGTAATTTGCGCGCCTGCTGCCTTCCTTGGATGTGGTAGCCGTTTCTCAGGCTCCCTCTCCGGAATCGAACCCTGATTCCCCGTTACCCGTTACAACCATGGTAGGCGCAGAACCTACCATCGACAGTTGATAAGGCAGACATTTGAAAGATGCGTCGCCGGTACGAGGACCGTGCGATCAGCCCAAAGTTATTCAGAGTCACCAAGGCAAACGGACCGGACGAGCCGACCGATTGGTTTTGATCTAATAAAAGCGTCCCTTCCATCTCTGGTCGGGACTCTGTTTGCATGTATTAGCTCTAGAATTACCACAGTTATCCAAGTAACGTGGGTACGATCTAAGGAACCATAACTGATTTAATGAGCCATTCGCGGTTTCACCTTAATGCGGCTTGTACTGAGACATGCATGGCTTAATCTTTGAGACAAGCATATGACTACTGGCAGGATCAACCAGGGAGCTGCGCCAACTAGAGCTGAGCAGCCGGCCGCCCGGGAGTGTGTCCCGGGGGCCCGCGCGAACACGCAAGCGTCCGCTCAATCATTCTGCAAACAGGAGGAGGCTGAGCTCCCCTGCACAATACACCTCGAAACCCTCTCAGGTCCCGGCGGCGCGCAGCGCCGTCCCAAGTACTTGGTCGGGTTCGAGAGAGGCGCAATCGCCCGGAGTTAGGCGAGTAGACGCTTTCGGTGCGACCACCCGTGCTCCCAACTGAGCTTGCCGCTGCCGACAGAGGCCCGGGAGCGTGCTGTCGTGGCATTGCCGGCGGGAGACAACACGCGCCACCTACGGTGACCGGCAGCTCCAACGCCAGCGCCACAGAAGGACAAAAGCCCCACTTGGGTGCCGAAGCGAACTCTCCCAGCACAGCGCACGCGCCAACACATCCGCACAGCTGCGATACAAACCACCAGCGAGAACCGCTGGGGCGACCGAGCAGCAGACGGCGTCGCGGCGCCGAGCGCCGGGCGGCGGCGCATCCTCAACGCACACAGTCCTCAATCGGACCAGCACACTGAAGATGTCCACCGCGCTTCGCACCGGGCCCGCGAGGACCTACTTTGGCCGCACGGCGCCGCGCGCAGGGTGCGCCGGCGCGCAGCTGCGACGCCTGCCGCGTCCGTCGGCCGGCGCGCCTGCCACTGGCCGCCCCCACCAGCCGGCTGTAGCGCGTGCGCCCACGCACCGCGCGGCCAGCACGCCGGGAGGCGCCCCCTCACCGGCCGGGGACGGTCCCACCCAGCCACCACCGCGTATCGCTTCACACCCAGATGCCGTTCAGTTTCATCGGCATGGTGGGTATCGCTGGAACAACCGGTTAGTACCTCAACCTATCGTCGCCATCACCGATTCACCCCTAGCGAGAACAACCGCACCACAACGGGTTACCATTTCTTCATTTGCGTAACTTCACCAGAAAACGTAGGCGTCCATCGCCATTAGCAACTTCAACGATTATTGCATGCCTGTGTCAGGTGTCACGCCACACTACGTCTGCCCACATACACGCAACAAAATGTGCACGCCTAGACAATACGTGGAAGGTGGCCCCCGTACGTATGCGATGTCCATTGCTCGAACGACTGTCAACCGGCCTCTGTAGCATGTCGCAGATATGGAACGCGGTGCACCATGCTATCACGGTGTTTGAGGAGAGACGACTAGGTCCGAATACATCAACACACAGCTCATGCTGATCGCCATCCACGGCGTCCGTTCCTCCCACACGTCTCTATGGCGTACCACACTGCAATCCAGCTCTCATAGGGAGACGACACGTAGCTGCGTGCACAATATTTGCACTGTATGGTCCGCCGTTTTTGGGCGCAGTCGTTGTACGGTCACACATGTGCCACGATGTATCATTCAGTACATAAGGACGAATGTGCAGTACAGATTGTGGTTCACGCGTACGACATCAGCGGACAGTTGACACAGGCCGCACCACAACGTAGCCTGCGTACGTCGCATGCGAAGGGCATTGAACATGCAAACTTGTCACCAACCAGCTTGCGAAGGCAGGGGGCAAGGTGGGGACGTGGGGACGTGGGGAGGGGTGGGGGGGGGGGGGGGCGGCATGTACGTCCTGCTGCCATCCACATTACAGTGTACAGCAGGA
>NW_025727875.1:25000-27500 GCF_021461385.2 Schistocerca piceifrons
ACCACCCGTGCTCCCAACTGAGCTTGCCGCTGCCGACAGAGGCCCGGGAGCGTGCTGTCGTGGCATTGCCGGCGGGAGACAACACGCGCCACCTACGGTGACCGGCAGCTCCAACGCCAGCGCCACAGAAGGACAAAAGCCCCACTTGGGTGCCGAAGCGAACTCTCCCAGCACAGCGCACGCGCCAACACATCCGCACAGCTGCGATACAAACCACCAGCGAGAACCGCTGGGGCGACCGAGCAGCAGACGGCGTCGCGGCGCCGAGCGCCGGGCGGCGGCGCATCCTCAACGCACACAGTCCTCAATCGGACCAGCACACTGAAGATGTCCACCGCGCTTCGCACCGGGCCCGCGAGGACCTACTTTGGCCGCACGGCGCCGCGCGCAGGGTGCGCCGGCGCGCAGCTGCGACGCCTGCCGCGTCCGTCGGCCGGCGCGCCTGCCACTGGCCGCCCCCACCAGCCGGCTGTAGCGCGTGCGCCCACGCACCGCGCGGCCAGCACGCCGGGAGGCGCCCCCTCACCGGCCGGGGACGGTCCCACCCAGCCACCACCGCGTATCGCTTCACACCCAGATGCCGTTCAGTTTCATCGGCATGGTGGGTATCGCTGGAACAACCGGTTAGTACCTCAACCTATCGTCGCCATCACCGATTCACCCCTAGCGAGAACAACCGCACCACAACGGGTTACCATTTCTTCATTTGCGTAACTTCACCAGAAAACGTAGGCGTCCATCGCCATTAGCAACTTCAACGATTATTGCATGCCTGTGTCAGGTGTCACGCCACACTACGTCTGCCCACATACACGCAACAAAATGTGCACGCCTAGACAATACGTGGAAGGTGGCCCCCGTACGTATGCGATGTCCATTGCTCGAACGACTGTCAACCGGCCTCTGTAGCATGTCGCAGATATGGAACGCGGTGCACCATGCTATCACGGTGTTTGAGGAGAGACGACTAGGTCCGAATACATCAACACACAGCTCATGCTGATCGCCATCCACGGCGTCCGTTCCTCCCACACGTCTCTATGGCGTACCACACTGCAATCCAGCTCTCATAGGGAGACGACACGTAGCTGCGTGCACAATATTTGCACTGTATGGTCCGCCGTTTTTGGGCGCAGTCGTTGTACGGTCACACATGTGCCACGATGTATCATTCAGTACATAAGGACGAATGTGCAGTACAGATTGTGGTTCACGCGTACGACATCAGCGGACAGTTGACACAGGCCGCACCACAACGTAGCCTGCGTACGTCGCATGCGAAGGGCATTGAACATGCAAACTTGTCACCAACCAGCTTGCGAAGGCAGGGGGCAAGGTGGGGACGTGGGGACGTGGGGAGGGGTGGGGGGGGGGGGGGCGGCATGTACGTCCTGCTGCCATCCACATTACAGTGTACAGCAGGAGCATGTGGAAAGTCAGCAAGACTTGCAAGGTGTTTAACATGAAGCGATACACAGGGGAGCGGGCAGTGCGAGTAGCGAACTATATTGCGAGGGTTGCGGGTGGGCAACACTACACTAATTGAACGAGTCGTATAACAATTACAGAGCAGGTTTAGGCGACAACGTGGGTTACGTTAGCGGACAACGTGGGTTACGTTAGCGGACAACGTGGGTTACGTTAAGGCACAACATGGGTTACGTTAAGGCACAACATGGGTTACGTTAAGGCACAACATGGGTTACGTTAGGGCACAACATGGGTTAGGTTAGGGGACAACATGGGTTAGGTTAGGGGACAACATGGGTTAGGTTAGGGGACAACATGGGTTAGGTTAGGGCACAACATGGGTTAGGTTAGGGCACAACATGGGTTAGGTTAGGGCACAACATGGGTTAGGTTAGGGCACAACATGGGTTAGGTTAAGGCACAACATGGGTTAGGTTAAGGCACAACATGGGTTAGGTTAAGGCACAACATGGGTTAGGTTAAGGCACAACATGGGTTAGGTTAAGGTACAACATGGGTTAGGTTAAGGTACAACATGGGTTAGGTTAAGGTACAACATGGGTTAGGTTAAGGTACAACATGGGTTAGGTTAAGGTACAACATGGGTTAGGTTAAGGTACAACATGGGTTAGGTTAAGGTACAACATGGGTTAGGTTAAGGTACAACATGGGTTAGGTTAAGGTACAACATGGGTTAGGTTAAGGTACAACATAGGTTAGGTTAAGGTACAACATAGGTTAGGTTAAGGTACAACATAGGTTAGGTTAAGGTACAACATAGGTTAGGTTAAGGTACAACATAGGTTAGGTTAAGGTACAACATAGGTTAGGTTAAGGTACAACATAGGTTAGGTTAAGGTACAACATAGGTTAGGTTAAGGTACAACATAGGTTAGGTTAAGGTACAACATAGGTTAGGTTAAGGTACAACATAGGTTAGGTTAGGTTAGGTTACACGTTGTTGTAAGGAAAGGTGTAGGGGGGGGGGGCGGGGGCGGCAGGTTCCTTGATAGTGATTATAGTAAGTGAA
>NW_025727875.1:35000-40000 GCF_021461385.2 Schistocerca piceifrons
GGTTTCCCGGAGGCTGCCCGCCGAGTCATCGGAGGAACTGCGGCGGATCGCTGGCTGGCATCGTTTATGGTTAGAACTAGGGCGGTATCTGATCGCCTTCGAACCTCTAACTTTCGTTCTTGATTAATGAAAACATACTTGGCAAATGCTTTCGCTTCTGTTCGTCTTGCGACGATCCAAGAATTTCACCTCTAACGTCGCAATACGAATGCCCCCGCCTGTCCCTATTAATCATTACCTCGGGTTCCGAAAACCAACAAAATAGAACCGAGGTCCTATTCCATTATTCCATGCACACAGTATTCAGGCGGGCTTGCCTGCTTTAAGCACTCTAATTTGTTCAAAGTAAACGTGCCGGCCCACCGAGACACTCAATAAAGAGCACCCTGGTAGGATTTCAACGGGGTCCGCCTCGGGACGCACGAGCACGCACGAGGCGGTCGCACGCCTTCGGCTCGCCCCACCGGCAGGACGTCCCACGATACATGCCAGTTAAACACCGACGGGCGGTGAACCAACAGCGTGGGACACAAATCCAACTACGAGCTTTTTAACCGCAACAACTTTAATATACGCTATTGGAGCTGGAATTACCGCGGCTGCTGGCACCAGACTTGCCCTCCAATAGATACTCGTTAAAGGATTTAAAGTGTACTCATTCCGATTACGGGGCCTCGGATGAGTCCCGTATCGTTATTTTTCGTCACTACCTCCCCGTGCCGGGAGTGGGTAATTTGCGCGCCTGCTGCCTTCCTTGGATGTGGTAGCCGTTTCTCAGGCTCCCTCTCCGGAATCGAACCCTGATTCCCCGTTACCCGTTACAACCATGGTAGGCGCAGAACCTACCATCGACAGTTGATAAGGCAGACATTTGAAAGATGCGTCGCCGGTACGAGGACCGTGCGATCAGCCCAAAGTTATTCAGAGTCACCAAGGCAAACGGACCGGACGAGCCGACCGATTGGTTTTGATCTAATAAAAGCGTCCCTTCCATCTCTGGTCGGGACTCTGTTTGCATGTATTAGCTCTAGAATTACCACAGTTATCCAAGTAACGTGGGTACGATCTAAGGAACCATAACTGATTTAATGAGCCATTCGCGGTTTCACCTTAATGCGGCTTGTACTGAGACATGCATGGCTTAATCTTTGAGACAAGCATATGACTACTGGCAGGATCAACCAGGGAGCTGCGCCAACTAGAGCTGAGCAGCCGGCCGCCCGGGAGTGTGTCCCGGGGGCCCGCGCGCGAACACGCAAGCGTCCGCTCAATCATTCTGCAAACAGGAGGAGGCTGAGCTCCCCTGCACAATACACCTCGAAACCCTCTCAGGTCCCGGCGGCGCGCAGCGCCGTCCCAAGTACTTGGTCGGGTTCGAGAGAGGCGCAATCGCCCGGAGTTAGGCGAGTAGACGCTTTCGGTGCGACCACCCGTGCTCCCAACTGAGCTTGCCGCTGCCGACAGAGGCCCGGGAGCGTGCTGTCGTGGCATTGCCGGCGGGAGACAACACGCGCCACCTACGGTGACCGGCAGCTCCAACGCCAGCGCCACAGAAGGACAAAAGCCCCACTTGGGTGCCGAAGCGAACTCTCCCAGCACAGCGCACGCGCCAACACATCCGCACAGCTGCGATACAAACCACCAGCGAGAACCGCTGGGGCGACCGAGCAGCAGACGGCGTCGCGGCGCCGAGCGCCGGGCGGCGGCGCATCCTCAACGCACACAGTCCTCAATCGGACCAGCACACTGAAGATGTCCACCGCGCTTCGCACCGGGCCCGCGAGGACCTACTTTGGCCGCACGGCGCCGCGCGCAGGGTGCGCCGGCGCGCAGCTGCGACGCCTGCCGCGTCCGTCGGCCGGCGCGCCTGCCACTGGCCGCCCCCACCAGCCGGCTGTAGCGCGTGCGCCCACGCACCGCGCGGCCAGCACGCCGGGAGGCGCCCCCTCACCGGCCGGGGACGGTCCCACCCAGCCACCACCGCGTATCGCTTCACACCCAGATGCCGTTCAGTTTCATCGGCATGGTGGGTATCGCTGGAACAACCGGTTAGTACCTCAACCTATCGTCGCCATCACCGATTCACCCCTAGCGAGAACAACCGCACCACAACGGGTTACCATTTCTTCATTTGCGTAACTTCACCAGAAAACGTAGGCGTCCATCGCCATTAGCAACTTCAACGATTATTGCATGCCTGTGTCAGGTGTCACGCCACACTACGTCTGCCCACATACACGCAACAAAATGTGCACGCCTAGACAATACGTGGAAGGTGGCCCCCGTACGTATGCGATGTCCATTGCTCGAACGACTGTCAACCGGCCTCTGTAGCATGTCGCAGATATGGAACGCGGTGCACCATGCTATCACGGTGTTTGAGGAGAGACGACTAGGTCCGAATACATCAACACACAGCTCATGCTGATCGCCATCCACGGCGTCCGTTCCTCCCACACGTCTCTATGGCGTACCACACTGCAATCCAGCTCTCATAGGGAGACGACACGTAGCTGCGTGCACAATATTTGCACTGTATGGTCCGCCGTTTTTGGGCGCAGTCGTTGTACGGTCACACATGTGCCACGATGTATCATTCAGTACATAAGGACGAATGTGCAGTACAGATTGTGGTTCACGCGTACGACATCAGCGGACAGTTGACACAGGCCGCACCACAACGTAGCCTGCGTACGTCGCATGCGAAGGGCATTGAACATGCAAACTTGTCACCAACCAGCTTGCGAAGGCAGGGGGCAAGGTGGGGACGTGGGGACGTGGGGAGGGGTGGGGGGGGGGGGGGCGGCATGTACGTCCTGCTGCCATCCACATTACAGTGTACAGCAGGAGCATGTGGAAAGTCAGCAAGACTTGCAAGGTGTTTAACATGAAGCGATACACAGGGGAGCGGGCAGTGCGAGTAGCGAACTATATTGCGAGGGTTGCGGGTGGGCAACACTACACTAATTGAACGAGTCGTATAACAATTACAGAGCAGGTTTAGGCGACAACGTGGGTTACGTTAGCGGACAACGTGGGTTACGTTAGCGGACAACGTGGGTTACGTTAAGGCACAACATGGGTTACGTTAAGGCACAACATGGGTTACGTTAAGGCACAACATGGGTTACGTTAGGGCACAACATGGGTTAGGTTAGGGGACAACATGGGTTAGGTTAGGGGACAACATGGGTTAGGTTAGGGGACAACATGGGTTAGGTTAGGGCACAACATGGGTTAGGTTAGGGCACAACATGGGTTAGGTTAGGGCACAACATGGGTTAGGTTAGGGCACAACATGGGTTAGGTTAAGGCACAACATGGGTTAGGTTAAGGCACAACATGGGTTAGGTTAAGGCACAACATGGGTTAGGTTAAGGCACAACATGGGTTAGGTTAAGGTACAACATGGGTTAGGTTAAGGTACAACATGGGTTAGGTTAAGGTACAACATGGGTTAGGTTAAGGTACAACATGGGTTAGGTTAAGGTACAACATGGGTTAGGTTAAGGTACAACATGGGTTAGGTTAAGGTACAACATGGGTTAGGTTAAGGTACAACATGGGTTAGGTTAAGGTACAACATGGGTTAGGTTAAGGTACAACATAGGTTAGGTTAAGGTACAACATAGGTTAGGTTAAGGTACAACATAGGTTAGGTTAAGGTACAACATAGGTTAGGTTAAGGTACAACATAGGTTAGGTTAAGGTACAACATAGGTTAGGTTAAGGTACAACATAGGTTAGGTTAAGGTACAACATAGGTTAGGTTAAGGTACAACATAGGTTAGGTTAAGGTACAACATAGGTTAGGTTAAGGTACAACATAGGTTAGGTTAGGTTAGGTTACACGTTGTTGTAAGGAAAGGTGTAGGGGGGGGGGGCGGGGGCGGCAGGTTCCTTGATAGTGATTATAGTAAGTGAATGCTTGTGACATGATCAGATTTGTCACGTCAGGATGCACCTTTGGCTTATTAGAGGCGGCGCTCCAATTCTATGCTTGTGTGAGACCTGTGTCTTTGACTCATGTCATTGTTTGTGCGCTGTGACAGGAGGTACTATTGTGATGTTGGGTGCACCGTTGTATAGGACATGTGTGGGTGTTGGTGCCTGGTCTGCGCAATGGTGGATGTCGAAAGGCTGGGATATTGTATTTTCCGCATGGACCTCCTGGTCTGGTTGTGATAGTGTGGATTGTGTAATGTGGCGGAGAAGATGCACTGGATGTTGTTCCATGCTGGTGCTTACATATTGTATGTGCGCCCGTTAGAAGCAGAGAGTGGTGCGTGATCAGAGTGTCTGGCTGACGTGTGGTTCCCATTGTGGGCAGACTCTTTCAGCATGTATACGGACAGTTGTGTATATTTGCTGTAGTTTGATGGCTCTGCATTGATTACTAATCAGCGCCGTGTGTACGGGTAATCTGGTTCCAGTCCAAAATGTTCCATCTGTGTACATTAGTGACAAAGACTCTCCCCATGCAGTGGGGCTCGGTCTGTTATAGCTCTTCCGCGTAATATATTTGCCCCACGTTTTTGCGACTGCGAGTGCGAGTGCAACGCGCATGGGGACCGACATGCTGATGGCTCGGTATCGGACGCCGTACAGTGAGCAACGCGATCGCGTCTCTCGCTCGTAAGTGGTACAGGTCGCGGCTCATGTATAGGGACAGCGGGAATGTCGCATATTGGAAATAACTCTTCATGAAACGCAAGTTATAGGGGTGGATTGCACTTTACGAGTGCGGGAAACTTCCGCCGTTCATCCGCTGGAGGTGCGAGTTTGGCGGTTGGGGTGGTGCACGAACGGGTGCGGGTGGAGTCATTGCCGGTCCACGGCTTCGTGCGGCAGAGCCACTGGAGATTGGGTGCTATGGTCGACAGAGGCTGCAGGCTTTGTGGGTGGCGTCGAAAGGCGGGCACTGTGGCGCCATCGCTGTCTTAATCGGCTTGGCGTCGCATAGATGGCGGTATCGTCGTTGGAGGAGGTCATGTTGCGGG
>NW_025727875.1:47500-50000 GCF_021461385.2 Schistocerca piceifrons
CATAACTGATTTAATGAGCCATTCGCGGTTTCACCTTAATGCGGCTTGTACTGAGACATGCATGGCTTAATCTTTGAGACAAGCATATGACTACTGGCAGGATCAACCAGGGAGCTGCGCCAACTAGAGCTGAGCAGCCGGCCGCCCGGGAGTGTGTCCCGGGGGCCCGCGCGAACACGCAAGCGTCCGCTCAATCATTCTGCAAACAGGAGGAGGCTGAGCTCCCCTGCACAATACACCTCGAAACCCTCTCAGGTCCCGGCGGCGCGCAGCGCCGTCCCAAGTACTTGGTCGGGTTCGAGAGAGGCGCAATCGCCCGGAGTTAGGCGAGTAGACGCTTTCGGTGCGACCACCCGTGCTCCCAACTGAGCTTGCCGCTGCCGACAGAGGCCCGGGAGCGTGCTGTCGTGGCATTGCCGGCGGGAGACAACACGCGCCACCTACGGTGACCGGCAGCTCCAACGCCAGCGCCACAGAAGGACAAAAGCCCCACTTGGGTGCCGAAGCGAACTCTCCCAGCACAGCGCACGCGCCAACACATCCGCACAGCTGCGATACAAACCACCAGCGAGAACCGCTGGGGCGACCGAGCAGCAGACGGCGTCGCGGCGCCGAGCGCCGGGCGGCGGCGCATCCTCAACGCACACAGTCCTCAATCGGACCAGCACACTGAAGATGTCCACCGCGCTTCGCACCGGGCCCGCGAGGACCTACTTTGGCCGCACGGCGCCGCGCGCAGGGTGCGCCGGCGCGCAGCTGCGACGCCTGCCGCGTCCGTCGGCCGGCGCGCCTGCCACTGGCCGCCCCCACCAGCCGGCTGTAGCGCGTGCGCCCACGCACCGCGCGGCCAGCACGCCGGGAGGCGCCCCCTCACCGGCCGGGGACGGTCCCACCCAGCCACCACCGCGTATCGCTTCACACCCAGATGCCGTTCAGTTTCATCGGCATGGTGGGTATCGCTGGAACAACCGGTTAGTACCTCAACCTATCGTCGCCATCACCGATTCACCCCTAGCGAGAACAACCGCACCACAACGGGTTACCATTTCTTCATTTGCGTAACTTCACCAGAAAACGTAGGCGTCCATCGCCATTAGCAACTTCAACGATTATTGCATGCCTGTGTCAGGTGTCACGCCACACTACGTCTGCCCACATACACGCAACAAAATGTGCACGCCTAGACAATACGTGGAAGGTGGCCCCCGTACGTATGCGATGTCCATTGCTCGAACGACTGTCAACCGGCCTCTGTAGCATGTCGCAGATATGGAACGCGGTGCACCATGCTATCACGGTGTTTGAGGAGAGACGACTAGGTCCGAATACATCAACACACAGCTCATGCTGATCGCCATCCACGGCGTCCGTTCCTCCCACACGTCTCTATGGCGTACCACACTGCAATCCAGCTCTCATAGGGAGACGACACGTAGCTGCGTGCACAATATTTGCACTGTATGGTCCGCCGTTTTTGGGCGCAGTCGTTGTACGGTCACACATGTGCCACGATGTATCATTCAGTACATAAGGACGAATGTGCAGTACAGATTGTGGTTCACGCGTACGACATCAGCGGACAGTTGACACAGGCCGCACCACAACGTAGCCTGCGTACGTCGCATGCGAAGGGCATTGAACATGCAAACTTGTCACCAACCAGCTTGCGAAGGCAGGGGGCAAGGTGGGGACGTGGGGACGTGGGGAGGGGTGGGGGGGGGGGGGGCGGCATGTACGTCCTGCTGCCATCCACATTACAGTGTACAGCAGGAGCATGTGGAAAGTCAGCAAGACTTGCAAGGTGTTTAACATGAAGCGATACACAGGGGAGCGGGCAGTGCGAGTAGCGAACTATATTGCGAGGGTTGCGGGTGGGCAACACTACACTAATTGAACGAGTCGTATAACAATTACAGAGCAGGTTTAGGCGACAACGTGGGTTACGTTAGCGGACAACGTGGGTTACGTTAGCGGACAACGTGGGTTACGTTAAGGCACAACATGGGTTACGTTAAGGCACAACATGGGTTACGTTAAGGCACAACATGGGTTACGTTAGGGCACAACATGGGTTAGGTTAGGGGACAACATGGGTTAGGTTAGGGGACAACATGGGTTAGGTTAGGGGACAACATGGGTTAGGTTAGGGCACAACATGGGTTAGGTTAGGGCACAACATGGGTTAGGTTAGGGCACAACATGGGTTAGGTTAGGGCACAACATGGGTTAGGTTAAGGCACAACATGGGTTAGGTTAAGGCACAACATGGGTTAGGTTAAGGCACAACATGGGTTAGGTTAAGGCACAACATGGGTTAGGTTAAGGTACAACATGGGTTAGGTTAAGGTACAACATGGGTTAGGTTAAGGTACAACATGGGTTAGGTTAAGGTACAACATGGGTTAGGTTAAGGTACAACATGGGTTAGGTTAAGGTACAACATGGGTTAGGTTAAGGTACAACATGGGTTAGGTTAAGGTACAACATGGGTTAGGTTAAG
>NW_025727875.1:57500-62500 GCF_021461385.2 Schistocerca piceifrons
ACCTGTTATTGCTCAATCTCGTGCGGCTAGAAGCCGCCTGTCCCTCTAAGAAGAAAAGTAATCGCTGACAGCACGAAGGATGTCACGCGACTAGTTAGCAGGCTAGAGTCTCGTTCGTTATCGGAATTAACCAGACAAATCGCTCCACCAACTAAGAACGGCCATGCACCACCACCCACCGAATCAAGAAAGAGCTATCAATCTGTCAATCCTTCCGGTGTCCGGGCCTGGTGAGGTTTCCCGTGTTGAGTCAAATTAAGCCGCAGGCTCCACTCCTGGTGGTGCCCTTCCGTCAATTCCTTTAAGTTTCAGCTTTGCAACCATACTTCCCCCGGAACCCAAAAGCTTTGGTTTCCCGGAGGCTGCCCGCCGAGTCATCGGAGGAACTGCGGCGGATCGCTGGCTGGCATCGTTTATGGTTAGAACTAGGGCGGTATCTGATCGCCTTCGAACCTCTAACTTTCGTTCTTGATTAATGAAAACATACTTGGCAAATGCTTTCGCTTCTGTTCGTCTTGCGACGATCCAAGAATTTCACCTCTAACGTCGCAATACGAATGCCCCCGCCTGTCCCTATTAATCATTACCTCGGGTTCCGAAAACCAACAAAATAGAACCGAGGTCCTATTCCATTA
Source organism: Schistocerca piceifrons (assembly GCF_021461385.2). Lineage (NCBI taxonomy): Eukaryota > Metazoa > Arthropoda > Insecta > Orthoptera > Acrididae > Schistocerca > Schistocerca piceifrons. The sequence goes on from NW_025727875.1 coordinate 58,136, forward strand.
TTCCATGCACACAGTATTCAGGCGGGCTTGCCTGCTTTAAGCACTCTAATTTGTTCAAAGTAAACGTGCCGGCCCACCGAGACACTCAATAAAGAGCACCCTGGTAGGATTTCAACGGGGTCCGCCTCGGGACGCACGAGCACGCACGAGGCGGTCGCACGCCTTCGGCTCGCCCCACCGGCAGGACGTCCCACGATACATGCCAGTTAAACACCGACGGGCGGTGAACCAACAGCGTGGGACACAAATCCAACTACGAGCTTTTTAACCGCAACAACTTTAATATACGCTATTGGAGCTGGAATTACCGCGGCTGCTGGCACCAGACTTGCCCTCCAATAGATACTCGTTAAAGGATTTAAAGTGTACTCATTCCGATTACGGGGCCTCGGATGAGTCCCGTATCGTTATTTTTCGTCACTACCTCCCCGTGCCGGGAGTGGGTAATTTGCGCGCCTGCTGCCTTCCTTGGATGTGGTAGCCGTTTCTCAGGCTCCCTCTCCGGAATCGAACCCTGATTCCCCGTTACCCGTTACAACCATGGTAGGCGCAGAACCTACCATCGACAGTTGATAAGGCAGACATTTGAAAGATGCGTCGCCGGTACGAGGACCGTGCGATCAGCCCAAAGTTATTCAGAGTCACCAAGGCAAACGGACCGGACGAGCCGACCGATTGGTTTTGATCTAATAAAAGCGTCCCTTCCATCTCTGGTCGGGACTCTGTTTGCATGTATTAGCTCTAGAATTACCACAGTTATCCAAGTAACGTGGGTACGATCTAAGGAACCATAACTGATTTAATGAGCCATTCGCGGTTTCACCTTAATGCGGCTTGTACTGAGACATGCATGGCTTAATCTTTGAGACAAGCATATGACTACTGGCAGGATCAACCAGGGAGCTGCGCCAACTAGAGCTGAGCAGCCGGCCGCCCGGGAGTGTGTCCCGGGGGCCCGCGCGAACACGCAAGCGTCCGCTCAATCATTCTGCAAACAGGAGGAGGCTGAGCTCCCCTGCACAATACACCTCGAAACCCTCTCAGGTCCCGGCGGCGCGCAGCGCCGTCCCAAGTACTTGGTCGGGTTCGAGAGAGGCGCAATCGCCCGGAGTTAGGCGAGTAGACGCTTTCGGTGCGACCACCCGTGCTCCCAACTGAGCTTGCCGCTGCCGACAGAGGCCCGGGAGCGTGCTGTCGTGGCATTGCCGGCGGGAGACAACACGCGCCACCTACGGTGACCGGCAGCTCCAACGCCAGCGCCACAGAAGGACAAAAGCCCCACTTGGGTGCCGAAGCGAACTCTCCCAGCACAGCGCACGCGCCAACACATCCGCACAGCTGCGATACAAACCACCAGCGAGAACCGCTGGGGCGACCGAGCAGCAGACGGCGTCGCGGCGCCGAGCGCCGGGCGGCGGCGCATCCTCAACGCACACAGTCCTCAATCGGACCAGCACACTGAAGATGTCCACCGCGCTTCGCACCGGGCCCGCGAGGACCTACTTTGGCCGCACGGCGCCGCGCGCAGGGTGCGCCGGCGCGCAGCTGCGACGCCTGCCGCGTCCGTCGGCCGGCGCGCCTGCCACTGGCCGCCCCCACCAGCCGGCTGTAGCGCGTGCGCCCACGCACCGCGCGGCCAGCACGCCGGGAGGCGCCCCCTCACCGGCCGGGGACGGTCCCACCCAGCCACCACCGCGTATCGCTTCACACCCAGATGCCGTTCAGTTTCATCGGCATGGTGGGTATCGCTGGAACAACCGGTTAGTACCTCAACCTATCGTCGCCATCACCGATTCACCCCTAGCGAGAACAACCGCACCACAACGGGTTACCATTTCTTCATTTGCGTAACTTCACCAGAAAACGTAGGCGTCCATCGCCATTAGCAACTTCAACGATTATTGCATGCCTGTGTCAGGTGTCACGCCACACTACGTCTGCCCACATACACGCAACAAAATGTGCACGCCTAGACAATACGTGGAAGGTGGCCCCCGTACGTATGCGATGTCCATTGCTCGAACGACTGTCAACCGGCCTCTGTAGCATGTCGCAGATATGGAACGCGGTGCACCATGCTATCACGGTGTTTGAGGAGAGACGACTAGGTCCGAATACATCAACACACAGCTCATGCTGATCGCCATCCACGGCGTCCGTTCCTCCCACACGTCTCTATGGCGTACCACACTGCAATCCAGCTCTCATAGGGAGACGACACGTAGCTGCGTGCACAATATTTGCACTGTATGGTCCGCCGTTTTTGGGCGCAGTCGTTGTACGGTCACACATGTGCCACGATGTATCATTCAGTACATAAGGACGAATGTGCAGTACAGATTGTGGTTCACGCGTACGACATCAGCGGACAGTTGACACAGGCCGCACCACAACGTAGCCTGCGTACGTCGCATGCGAAGGGCATTGAACATGCAAACTTGTCACCAACCAGCTTGCGAAGGCAGGGGGCAAGGTGGGGACGTGGGGACGTGGGGAGGGGTGGGGGGGGGGGGGGGCGGCATGTACGTCCTGCTGCCATCCACATTACAGTGTACAGCAGGAGCATGTGGAAAGTCAGCAAGACTTGCAAGGTGTTTAACATGAAGCGATACACAGGGGAGCGGGCAGTGCGAGTAGCGAACTATATTGCGAGGGTTGCGGGTGGGCAACACTACACTAATTGAACGAGTCGTATAACAATTACAGAGCAGGTTTAGGCGACAACGTGGGTTACGTTAGCGGACAACGTGGGTTACGTTAGCGGACAACGTGGGTTACGTTAAGGCACAACATGGGTTACGTTAAGGCACAACATGGGTTACGTTAAGGCACAACATGGGTTACGTTAGGGCACAACATGGGTTAGGTTAGGGGACAACATGGGTTAGGTTAGGGGACAACATGGGTTAGGTTAGGGGACAACATGGGTTAGGTTAGGGCACAACATGGGTTAGGTTAGGGCACAACATGGGTTAGGTTAGGGCACAACATGGGTTAGGTTAGGGCACAACATGGGTTAGGTTAAGGCACAACATGGGTTAGGTTAAGGCACAACATGGGTTAGGTTAAGGCACAACATGGGTTAGGTTAAGGCACAACATGGGTTAGGTTAAGGTACAACATGGGTTAGGTTAAGGTACAACATGGGTTAGGTTAAGGTACAACATGGGTTAGGTTAAGGTACAACATGGGTTAGGTTAAGGTACAACATGGGTTAGGTTAAGGTACAACATGGGTTAGGTTAAGGTACAACATGGGTTAGGTTAAGGTACAACATGGGTTAGGTTAAGGTACAACATGGGTTAGGTTAAGGTACAACATAGGTTAGGTTAAGGTACAACATAGGTTAGGTTAAGGTACAACATAGGTTAGGTTAAGGTACAACATAGGTTAGGTTAAGGTACAACATAGGTTAGGTTAAGGTACAACATAGGTTAGGTTAAGGTACAACATAGGTTAGGTTAAGGTACAACATAGGTTAGGTTAAGGTACAACATAGGTTAGGTTAAGGTACAACATAGGTTAGGTTAAGGTACAACATAGGTTAGGTTAGGTTAGGTTACACGTTGTTGTAAGGAAAGGTGTAGGGGGGGGGGGCGGGGGCGGCAGGTTCCTTGATAGTGATTATAGTAAGTGAATGCTTGTGACATGATCAGATTTGTCACGTCAGGATGCACCTTTGGCTTATTAGAGGCGGCGCTCCAATTCTATGCTTGTGTGAGACCTGTGTCTTTGACTCATGTCATTGTTTGTGCGCTGTGACAGGAGGTACTATTGTGATGTTGGGTGCACCGTTGTATAGGACATGTGTGGGTGTTGGTGCCTGGTCTGCGCAATGGTGGATGTCGAAAGGCTGGGATATTGTATTTTCCGCATGGACCTCCTGGTCTGGTTGTGATAGTGTGGATTGTGTAATGTGGCGGAGAAGATGCACTGGATGTTGTTCCATGCTGGTGCTTACATATTGTATGTGCGCCCGTTAGAAGCAGAGAGTGGTGCGTGATCAGAGTGTCTGGCTGACGTGTGGTTCCCATTGTGGGCAGACTCTTTCAGCATGTATACGGACAGTTGTGTATATTTGCTGTAGTTTGATGGCTCTGCATTGATTACTAATCAGCGCCGTGTGTACGGGTAATCTGGTTCCAGTCCAAAATGTTCCATCTGTGTACATTAGTGACAAAGACTCTCCCCATGCAGTGGGGCTCGGTCTGTTATAGCTCTTCCGCGTAATATATTTGCCCCACGTTTTTGCGACTGCGAGTGCGAGTGCAACGCGCATGGGGACCGACATGCTGATGGCTCGGTATCGGACGCCGTACAGTGAGCAACGCGATCGCGTCTCTCGCTCGTAAGTGGTACAGGTCG
>NW_025727875.1:67500-69900 GCF_021461385.2 Schistocerca piceifrons
GTTCGCTATCGGTCTCGTGGTCATATTTAGTCTCAGATGGAGTTTACCACCCACTTGGAGCTGCACTCTCAAGCAACCCGACTCGAAGGAGAGGTCCCGCCGACGCTCGCACCGGCCGCTACGGGCCTGGCACCCTCTACGGGCCGTGGCCTCATTCAAGTTGGACTTGGGCTCGGCGCGAGGCGTCGGGGGTAGTGGACCCTCCAAACACCACATGCCACGACAGGCGGCAGCCCTGCGGGGTTCGGTGCTGGACTCTTCCCTGTTCGCTCGCCGCTACTGGGGGAATCCTTGTTAGTTTCTTTTCCTCCGCTTAGTAATATGCTTAAATTCAGCGGGTAGTCTCGCCTGCTCTGAGGTCGTTGTACGAGGTGTCGCACGCCACACCGCCAGCCGGCTGTGCACGCTACCGAGAAAGTACCGGTATGCGAACCGCCAGGCGACGGGCGCGCATCGCACGTTTGAGGGAGACGCGGCCGGCCCCACAGGCGGCCGCGACACTCCCAGGTCTGCGAAGCGGGGCAAACGCCGCGCGCTTCAGTATACGTAGCCGACCCTCAGCCAGACGTGGCCCGGGAACGGAATCCATGGACCGCAATGTGCGTTCGAAACGTCGATGTTCATGTGTCCTGCAGTTCACATGTCGACGCGCAATTGCTGCGTTCTTCATCGACCCACGAGCCGAGTGATCCACCGTCCTGGGTGATCTTTTCTCAGTTTCCGCCGTCTCTTTCGAGACGGTCGCATAGGCGGGAGTGAGGCGTGTGGCGGCCCCTGTTCCAGCGTTCTGTGTCCAACGGCCTCACGGCCGACGGGCGTCGTACGGCTCCCACACCGGGAGCGGACAGGCACTCGGGCGAAAGTCATTCAAAACCGGCGCCAGGCGCCAGGTGCAGCAGGCCAGCCGCTCCAGCGCTTCAGCGCTCGTACCACACAACATTGCCGCTAGTTTTGAGAGGCACGCGTGGTTCCGCACGCGGCGCACGGGCTACGGCGAGCCGTACAGGTAGCGTGTTGCGCGACACGACACGCACATCGAAAGACATGCAGTCTAGTCGGTAATGATCCTTCCGCAGGTTCACCTACGGAAACCTTGTTACGACTTTTACTTCCTCTAAATGATCAAGTTTGGTCATCTTTCCGGTAGCATCGGCAACGACAGAGTCAATGCCGCGTACCAGTCCGAGACCTCACTAAATCATTCAATCGGTAGTAGCGACGGGCGGTGTGTACAAAGGGCAGGGACGTAATCAACGCGAGCTTATGACTCGCGCTTACTGGGAATTCCTCGTTCATGGGGGAACAATTGCAAGCCCCAATCCCTAGCACGAAGGAGGTTCAGCGGGTTACCCCGACCTTTCGGCCTAGGAAGACACGCTGATTCCTTCAGTGTAGCGCGCGTGCGGCCCAGAACATCTAAGGGCATCACAGACCTGTTATTGCTCAATCTCGTGCGGCTAGAAGCCGCCCCTGTCCCTCTAAGAAGAAAAGTAATCGCTGACAGCACGAAGGATGTCACGCGACTAGTAGCAGGCTAGAGTCTCGTTCGTTATCGGAATTAACCAGACAAATCGCTCCACCAACTAAGAACGGCCATGCACCACCACCCACCGAATCAAGAAAGAGCTATCAATCTGTCAATCCTTCCGGTGTCCGGGCCTGGTGAGGTTTCCCGTGTTGAGTCAAATTAAGCGCAGGCTCCACTCCTGGTGGTGCCCTTCCGTCAATTCCTTTAAGTTTCAGCTTTGCAACCATACTTCCCCCGAACCCTAAAGCTTTGGTTTCCGGAGGCTGCCCGCCGAGTCATCGGAGGAACTGCGGCGGATCGCTGGCTGGCATCGTTTATGGTTAGAACTAGGGCGGTATCTGATCGCCTTCGAACCTCTAACTTTCGTTCTTGATTAATGAAAACATACTTGGCAAATGCTTTCGCTTCTGTTCGTCTTGCGACGATCCAAGAATTTCACCTCTAACGTCGCAATACGAATGCCCCCGCCTGTCCCTATTAATCATTACCTCGGGTTCCGAAAACCAACAAAATAGAACCGAGGTCCTATTCCATTATTCCATGCACACAGTATTCAGGCGGGCTTGCCTGCTTTAAGCACTCTAATTTGTTCAAAGTAAAACGTGCCGGCCCACCGAGACACTCAATAAAGAGCACCCTGGTAGGATTCAACGGGGTCCGCCTCGGGACGCACGAGCACGCACGAGGCGGTCGCACGCCTTCGGCTCGCCCCACGGCAGGACGTCCCACGATACATGCCAGTTAAACACCGACGGGCGGTGAACCAACAGCGTGGGACACAAAATCCAACTACGAGCTTTTTAACCGCAACAACTTTAATATACGCTATTGGAGCTGAATTACCGCGGCTGCTGGCACCAGACTTGCCTCCA
>NW_025727876.1:7500-12500 GCF_021461385.2 Schistocerca piceifrons
AGTCATCGGAGGAACTGCGGCGGATCGCTGGCTGGCATCGTTTATGGTTAGAACTAGGGCGGTATCTGATCGCCTTCGAACCTCTAACTTTCGTTCTTGATTAATGAAAACATACTTGGCAAATGCTTTCGCTTCTGTTCGTCTTGCGACGATCCAAGAATTTCACCTCTAACGTCGCAATACGAATGCCCCCGCCTGTCCCTATTAATCATTACCTCGGGTTCCGAAAACCAACAAAATAGAACCGAGGTCCTATTCCATTATTCCATGCACACAGTATTCAGGCGGGCTTGCCTGCTTTAAGCACTCTAATTTGTTCAAAGTAAACGTGCCGGCCCACCGAGACACTCAATAAAGAGCACCCTGGTAGGATTTCAACGGGGTCCGCCTCGGGACGCACGAGCACGCACGGGGCGGTCGCACGCCTTCGGCTCGCCCCACCGGCAGGACGTCCCACGATACATGCCAGTTAAACACCGACGGGCGGTGAACCAACAGCGTGGGACACAAATCCAACTACGAGCTTTTTAACCGCAACAACTTTAATATACGCTATTGGAGCTGGAATTACCGCGGCTGCTGGCACCAGACTTGCCCTCCAATAGATACTCGTTAAAGGATTTAAAGTGTACTCATTCCGATTACGGGGCCTCGGATGAGTCCCGTATCGTTATTTTTCGTCACTACCTCCCCGTGCCGGGAGTGGGTAATTTGCGCGCCTGCTGCCTTCCTTGGATGTGGTAGCCGTTTCTCAGGCTCCCTCTCCGGAATCGAACCCTGATTCCCCGTTACCCGTTACAACCATGGTAGGCGCAGAACCTACCATCGACAGTTGATAAGGCAGACATTTGAAAGATGCGTCGCCGGTACGAGGACCGTGCGATCAGCCCAAAGTTATTCAGAGTCACCAAGGCAAACGGACCGGACGAGCCGACCGATTGGTTTTGATCTAATAAAAGCGTCCCTTCCATCTCTGGTCGGGACTCTGTTTGCATGTATTAGCTCTAGAATTACCACAGTTATCCAAGTAACGTGGGTACGATCTAAGGAACCATAACTGATTTAATGAGCCATTCGCGGTTTCACCTTAATGCGGCTTGTACTGAGACATGCATGGCTTAATCTTTGAGACAAGCATATGACTACTGGCAGGATCAACCAGGGAGCTGCGTCAACTAGAGCTGAGCAGCCGGCCGCCCGGGAGTGTGTCCCGGGGGCCCGCGCGAACACGCAAGCGTCCGCTCAATCATTCTGCAAACAGGAGGAGGCTGAGCTCCCCTGCACAATACACCTCGAAACCCTCTCAGGTCCCGGCGGCGCGCAGCGCCGTCCCAAGTACTTGGTCGGGTTCGAGAGAGGCGCAATCGCCCGGAGTTAGGCGAGTAGACGCTTTCGGTGCGACCACCCGTGCTCCCAACTGAGCTTGCCGCTGCCGACAGAGGCCCGGGAGCGTGCTGTCGTGGCATTGCCGGCGGGAGACAACACGCGCCACCTACGGTGACCGGCAGCTCCAACGCCAGCGCCACAGAAGGACAAAAGCCCCACTTGGGTGCCGAAGCGAACTCTCCCAGCACAGCGCACGCGCCAACACATCCGCACAGCTGCGATACAAACCACCAGCGAGAACCGCTGGGGCGACCGAGCAGCAGACGGCGTCGCGGCGCCGAGCGCCGGGCGGCAGCGCATCCTCAACGCACACAGTCCTCAATCGGACCAGCACACTGAAGATGTCCACCGCGCTTCGCACCGGGCCCGCGAGGACCTACTTTGGCCGCACGGCGCCGCGCGCAGGGTGCGCCGGCGCGCAGCTGCGACGCCTGCCGCGTCCGTCGGCCGGCGCGCCTGCCACTGGCCGCCCCCACCAGCCGGCTGTAGCGCGTGCGCCCACGCACCGCGCGGCCAGCACGCCGGGAGGCGCCCCCTCACCGGCCGGGGACGGTCCCACCCAGCCACCGCCGCGTATCGCTTCACACCCAGATGCCGTTCAGTTTCGTCGGCATGGTGGGTATCGCTGGAACAACCGGTTAGTACCTCAACCTATCGTCGCCATCACCGATTCACCCCTAGCGAGAACAACCGCACCACAACAGGTTACCATTTGTTCATTTGCGTAACTTCACCAGAAAACGCAGGCGTCCATCGCCATTTGCAACTTCCACGATTATTGCATGCCTGTGTCAGGTGTCACGCCACACTACGTCTGCCCACATACACGCAACAAAATGTGCACGCCTAGACAATACGTGGAAGGTGGCCCCCGTACGTATGCGATGTCCATTGCTCGAACGACTGTCAACCGGCCTCTGTAGCATGTCGCAGATATGGAACGCGGTGCACCATGCCATCACGGTGTGTGAGGAGAGACGACTAGGTCCGAATACATCAACAGACAGCTCATGCTGATCGCCATCCACGGCGTCCGTTCCTCCCACACGTCTCTATGGCGTACCACACTGCAATCCAGCTCTCATAGGGAGACGACACGTAGCTGCGTGCACAATATTTGCACTGTATGGTCCGCCGTTTTTGGGCGCAGTCGTTGTACGGTCACACATGTGCCACGATGTATCATTCAGTACATAAGGACGAATGTGCAGTACAGATTGTGGTTTACGCGTACGACATTAGCGGACAGTTGACACAGGCCGCACCACAACGTAGCCTGAGTACGTCGCATGCGGAGGGCATTGAACATGCAAAGTTCTCACCAACCAGCTTGCGAAGGCAGGGGGCAAGGTGGGGACGTGGGGAGGGGCGGCATGTACGTCCTGCTGCCATCCACATTACAGTGTACAGCAGGAGCATGTGGAAAGTGAGCAAGACTTGCAAGGTGTTTAACATGAAGCGATACACAGGGGAGCGGGGAGTGCGAGTAGCGAACTATATTGCGAGGGTTGCGGGTGGGCAACACTACACTAATTGAACGAGTCGTATAACAATTACAGAGCAGGTTTAGGCGACAACGTGGGTTACGTTAGGCGACAACGTGGGTTACGTTAGGCGACAACGTGGGTTAGGTTAAGGCACGACGTGGGTTAGGTTAAGGCACGACATGGGTTAGGTTAAGGCACAACATGGGTTAGGTTAAGGCACAACATGGGTTAGGTTAAGGCACAACATGGGTTAGGTTAAGGCACAACATGGGTTAGGTTAAGGCACAACATGGGTTAGGTTAAGGCACAACATGGGTTAGGTTAAGGCACAACATGGGTTAGGTTAAGGCACAACATGGGTTAGGTTAAGGCACAACATGGGTTAGGTTAAGGCACAACATGGGTTAGGTTAAGGCACAACATGGGTTAGGTTAAGGCACAACATGGGTTAGGTTAAGGCACAACATGGGTTAGGTTAAGGCACAACATGGGTTAGGTTAAGGCACAACATGGGTTAGGTTAAGGCACAACATGGGTTAGGTTAAGGCACAACATGGGTTAGGTTAAGGCACAACATGGGTTAGGTTAAGGCACAACATGGGTTAGGTTAAGGCACAACATGGGTTAGGTTAAGGCACAACATGGGTTAGGTTAAGGCACAACATGGGTTAGGTTAAGGCACAACATGGGTTAGGTTAAGGCACAACATGGGTTAGGTTAAGGCACAACATGGGTTAGGTTAAGGCACAACATGGGTTAGGTTAAGGCACAACATGGGTTAGGTTAAGGCACAACATAGGTTAGGTTAAGGCACAACATAGGTTAGGTTAAGGCACAACATAGGTTAGGTTAAGGCACAACATAGGTTAGGTTAAGGCACAACATAGGTTAGGTTAAGGCACAACATGGGTTAGGTTAAGGCACAACATGGGTTAGGTTAAGGCACAACATGGGTTAGGTTAAGGCACAACATGGGTTAGGTTAAGGCACAACATGGGTTAGGTTAAGGCACAACATGGGTTAGGTTAAGGCACAACATGGGTTAGGTTAAGGCACAACATGGGTTAGGTTAAGGCACAACATGGGTTAGGTTAAGGCACAACATGGGTTAGGTTAAGGCACAACATGGGTTAGGTTAAGGCACAACATGGGTTAGGTTAAGGCACAACATGGGTTAGGTTAAGGCACAACATGGGTTAGGTTAAGGCACAACATGGGTTAGGTTAAGGCACAACATGGGTTAGGTTAAGGCACAACATGGGTTAGGTTAAGGCACAACATGGGTTAGGTTAAGGCACAACATGGGATAGGTTAAGGCACAACATGGGTTAGGTTAAGGCACAACATGGGTTAGGTTAAGGCACAACATGGGTTAGGTTAAGGCACAACATGGGTTAGGTTAAGGCACAACATGGGTTAGGTTAAGGCACAACATGGGTTAGGTTAAGGCACAACATGGGTTAGGTTAAGGCACAACATGGGTTAGGTTAAGGCACAACATGGGTTAGGTTAAGGCACAACATGGGTTAGGTTAAGGCACAACATGGGTTAGGTTAAGGCACAACATAGGTTAGGTTAAGGCACAACATAGGTTAGGTTAAGGCACAACATAGGTTAGGTTAAGGCACAACATAGGTTAGGTTAAGGCACAACATGGGTTAGGTTAAGGCACAACATGGGTTAGGTTAAGGCACAACATGGGTTAGGTTAAGGCACAACATGGGTTAGGTTAAGGCACAACATGGGTTAGGTTAAGGCACAACATGGGTTAGGTTAAGGCACAACATGGGTTAGGTTAAGGCACAACATGGGTTAGGTTAAGGCACAACATGGGTTAGGTTAAGGCACAACATGGGTTAGGTTAAGGCACAACATGGGTTAGGTTAAGGCACAACATGGGTTAGGTTAAGGCACAACATGGGTTAGGTTAAGGCACAACATAGGTTAGGTTAAGGCACAACATAGGTTAGGTTAAGGCACAACATAGGTTAGGTTAAGGCACAACATAGGTTAGGTTAAGGCACAACATAGGTTAGGTTAAGGCACAACATAGGTTAGGTTAAGGCACAACATAGGTTAGGTTAAGGCACAACATAGGTTAGGTTAAGGCACAACATAGGTTAGGTT
>NW_025727876.1:20000-30000 GCF_021461385.2 Schistocerca piceifrons
CTAGAGTCTCGTTCGTTATCGGAATTAACCAGACAAATCGCTCCACCAACTAAGAACGGCCATGCACCACCACCCACCGAATCAAGAAAGAGCTATCAATCTGTCAATCCTTCCGGTGTCCGGGCCTGGTGAGGTTTCCCGTGTTGAGTCAAATTAAGCCGCAGGCTCCACTCCTGGTGGTGCCCTTCCGTCAATTCCTTTAAGTTTCAGCTTTGCAACCATACTTCCCCCGGAACCCAAAAGCTTTGGTTTCCCGGAGGCTGCCCGCCGAGTCATCGGAGGAACTGCGGCGGATCGCTGGCTGGCATCGTTTATGGTTAGAACTAGGGCGGTATCTGATCGCCTTCGAACCTCTAACTTTCGTTCTTGATTAATGAAAACATACTTGGCAAATGCTTTCGCTTCTGTTCGTCTTGCGACGATCCAAGAATTTCACCTCTAACGTCGCAATACGAATGCCCCCGCCTGTCCCTATTAATCATTACCTCGGGTTCCGAAAACCAACAAAATAGAACCGAGGTCCTATTCCATTATTCCATGCACACAGTATTCAGGCGGGCTTGCCTGCTTTAAGCACTCTAATTTGTTCAAAGTAAACGTGCCGGCCCACCGAGACACTCAATAAAGAGCACCCTGGTAGGATTTCAACGGGGTCCGCCTCGGGACGCACGAGCACGCACGGGGCGGTCGCACGCCTTCGGCTCGCCCCACCGGCAGGACGTCCCACGATACATGCCAGTTAAACACCGACGGGCGGTGAACCAACAGCGTGGGACACAAATCCAACTACGAGCTTTTTAACCGCAACAACTTTAATATACGCTATTGGAGCTGGAATTACCGCGGCTGCTGGCACCAGACTTGCCCTCCAATAGATACTCGTTAAAGGATTTAAAGTGTACTCATTCCGATTACGGGGCCTCGGATGAGTCCCGTATCGTTATTTTTCGTCACTACCTCCCCGTGCCGGGAGTGGGTAATTTGCGCGCCTGCTGCCTTCCTTGGATGTGGTAGCCGTTTCTCAGGCTCCCTCTCCGGAATCGAACCCTGATTCCCCGTTACCCGTTACAACCATGGTAGGCGCAGAACCTACCATCGACAGTTGATAAGGCAGACATTTGAAAGATGCGTCGCCGGTACGAGGACCGTGCGATCAGCCCAAAGTTATTCAGAGTCACCAAGGCAAACGGACCGGACGAGCCGACCGATTGGTTTTGATCTAATAAAAGCGTCCCTTCCATCTCTGGTCGGGACTCTGTTTTTTTTTTTTTTTTTTTTTTTTTAAAAAAAAAAAAATTCTTTATTAACCATCAAATAATAATTATACATACAACCCACCTCCTTACTTGATTAGTGGGTCTTACTTGCTACTGTTAGTTACAATTGCAGCTAGTTCTATTTTATATTTAGTTGTGAGCTACAGCTAGGTTAGTTTAATGGGCAGTTATGTAGTTTATGCTAATCTCTAAGTTTTTTGGCTAACCTACATTCTACTTCCTGCAGCGTCACAAGTGTGTCAGCAGTGTACAAACCTACTATATTGCCTTGCCCATCGAGCTAATCCCGATGGGCGTGCCCCTGACACTGGGCTGGCCAGGTTGTAAATCGCTGCAGGATTCTAAAATCTAAATTTCTAATCTAATTCCTACTAACTAATTCTAAATCTACGTCATCTTCAGTGTATTGTCACTTTCGGGTTTTTGTCCCCACCCCCCCTAATCCCGCGCGTGGCGGATTCCAGACTAAGGGTCGGCCTATCCCCGCGCAGGCGGAATGGGAGTAGGGAGCAATGGTCATGATCGGTGCTATCTAATCTCGTTCCCTCATGTATTCCCTTAACACCTTCTGTGATACCTCGTTGGCAAGTTTATTTATAATATGGAAGGTGTCTTCTTGTCTTATTAATTTATAGGTGTCATGATTAGGTAGTTGGTCCCGTAATGTAGAGGCAACATCATTGAAGAGGGGGCACTCGTAAATCACATGATCGGGAGTGCCCTCCGGTTCACCACATTCACACGCAGGTGTGGCCCTTTTCCCAAACCGGCATAGGTATGCCGGGTAGGGTCCATGTCCAGTGAGAAAATGGATTAGCCCCCTGGTAGGTTCAAAGTGTTTCATTTTTAGCCGCTCCCTAATGCTTGGTATCAACTCATGTGTCCTCCTCCCTGTTTCATCCGCATCCCAAAGTTCTTGCCATAATTGTACTCCTCTTTGCCGAATTTCTCCCTTGTCCCTTGCCCTAACACCTAAGATCTCCTCTATTTTTGTTATATTTTCCTTTTTGATCCAAAACCATGCAGCTTGTTCCCTAATTTTAATGTCCAGGGGGCAAAGCCCCATTAGGACTAGTAGTGCTCCCCCTGGTGTTGTTCTATAAGCACCTACCGATCTCAGAATCATGCTCCTTTGAACCCTTCTCACTGTCATGGCGGGCACCACCCTCGTGAGCCTGTGTGCCCAGATCCCCGAACCGTAACCCACTATCGATGTTAATATACTGTTATGGTAGAGTTTTATCAGATGTGATGGAAGGTGAAATCTTCTGTGTCCTATTGATATGAGGTTATTCAGCGTTTGTAGTGCTTTCTGGGTTACGGTTTCAATGTGCTTTCCAAAGTTCCACTTCTCATCAATGATGATGCCCAGATATCGTGCGTCACGTCTCCGAAGAACCGGCGAGCGGTTGATTCGTACAGTTGGGTTGCGGATTAGTTGTCCCTTCAATAGTAAGTAGGTGGACTTACTTGGTGACACCGTCATTTTGGTGTTTTGGCACCATAGTTGTAGCTTGTTTAAAGCACTCTCTATTTTAGGTTCGATGTCTTCGCGGCTACGGCCGCCGACCAGCAGGAGGAGGTCATCCGCATAGGCTATCACCTCTAGCACTTCTTCACTTTGTTGTAGTGCGTCTAATAAGGGCTCCATGTGGATGTCCCAGAATAGGGGCCCTAACACGGAGCCCTGAGGACATCCTTTAGTTATAACTTTTCCAATTCTCTTGCTAGAGGATGATAGCCAGACCTCCCGTTCCTCACAATAGCTCCTCAGACAACCATATAGCGGCCCTGGACACTCCTTCTCCCGCAGGCAGGAGAAGAGCGAAGGCCACCACAAGTTGTCGAAGGCGCCACTGATGTCAACCATAATGCCCACCACATACTTGTGTGGGGTAGAGCCACAGACCTCAGCAGCCAGGGCGATCGCATCAGATGTTGATCGCCCAGGCCTGAAGCCGAATTGTCTGTCGCTCACCCCACGCAGCATTCTATGTGCAGCCAGTCTGTCAGCAAGTAGCTTTTCTAATATTTTCCCTAGTATATTGATTAGACAGATTGGTCTATAAGATTTTACGTTTGTAGGATCTTTATCTGGTCCTTTCCGAATAATGACCACGTTTGCTGACTTCCACACCCTTGGAATTTTTTGCTGTATTAGACACTCATTATATAAGTGAGTGAGTGGTGCAGTTAGCTGGGGAGCTAGGAACTGCACCACCTCAGCTACAATGCCATCTGGCCCGGGAGCTTTGCCTCTTTTAAGTGATTTTATGTGGGCAGCCACCTCTTCCTCCGAGAAAGGGTAGACTGCCGTGTTGTTAATGTATTCATTTAGATTGTCTCGTCTTAGTTGTTGTTGCTGTACAGATTCTCCATCCGCGCTATCGTCAGGCAGCAGAGACCGGAGGAGGACCTCAGCAGTTTCCTGCCAAGATTCCGTCATCCTGTCCCCGTGCCTGACTGTTGTTAATTCCAGTGGAGAGCGGATCTTTTCTCGTACTAATTTATACGGTGTACCCCAGGGGTCCAATGCCAATTGGCTCTGGACAAAATTTTCCCAGCTTTGTATCCTAACAGCCTGGAGTTCTTTCTGAAAACGAAGTTTAGCTTCCCGATACTGCATCAGCCATCTCTGCCGTTCTGGCCAGACGACACTGCGCTGGTAATACCTTCTCAGCCTTCTAACAGACCGGCGCATATTCTCTAATTCGGGCGACCATGGTGATGGAGAGGCTGCAATGGCCTTCCTCCTGGTTGGTACGGCAGCTTTCACCGCGCTGGTTATAGCGTTAGTCAGTTCTTCTGCTCGGTCATTTACGTCAATGTCAAGGTCTACTTCACCCTCCGGCAAGGCAGGAATGACGCACTCCCTGGCTAGTCGTTCCCAATCAGCCCTTCTGTAATTAAACTGCGTCTCCCACCCCGTGGCCCAGCACGATCCCCTTCCACCTACGATGAACGTAATTAAATTATGATCGCTTGTAGTGGCGTTTTCTTCCACTTTCCACTCTTGTATCATATTAATTGCATTGGGGGTGGCTAAGGTTATATCAATATTCGTCCCCGGTCCTCCTCCCGCCGCATAGGTTGGAGGATTACCAGGTTGATTGGCTATTACTAGCTGTGATGCCATAATAAAGTCCTCTACTTTCTCTCCATTTGTGTCCCTTATGCCGCTGTGCCACAGGGGGGATTTTGCATTTATGTCAGCCGTAATTATCATCCTTCGTCCCCGCAACGCCGTGGTTACTGTTGTCAGATGGTCGAGATGCGTTTCAATGTTATCTCCGTACTGAAAGTACATGTTGATCAATACGATCGATTCACGGGGAGATAGCAGCTCCACGACGTTGCAGTGACTATTGGTGTACTGTGATAAGGTGATCACTTTCAGGGCTTTGTTTGTAATAACTATTGTCGCTTTTGGATTGTCTCCTTGGCTGATTACCTGCCACGTGGCGGCTGTAAATGTAATCTTTCCGTCCAGGGAGTACGGCTCCTGTAGACAGAGCACATCTAGCCTCCTCTCCTCCACTTCCCTTCGCAGCTCCTGCATTACAAGTCGACTGTTGTGTGTGTTAAGTTGGCCAATAGTGATTTTCGTCATCTATGGAAAATATGTATGTATGTGATCGTCCGGCCAAGTCTTATTCCAGTCATACGTGATTCGTCCATTAGCCAAAACTGACTGTTCGTAAATGTCGTTTAAGTCAAATTTTTCTCCACGTCTCTCGAAAACTTTCTTGAGTAAGTCTCGCAGGGCTCCGAAGTCAGTGGGGAGATTCACTGACTTAAGCTGTATTCTATCTACAGCCTCCATTACCGAGAAGGTGACTCTTCTTCCATATTCGTGCCCTACACGGACCACATGTCGTAAGGCAGTGGTCAAGGTGGCCGGCTGCTCCAATCTCGCCAATTGCATGGTGAACTCTAAGTTAGGATAGATCCGAACCGGATCTATTGGTGGTAGTCTAACCACTGGGGTTTCTAGAGAGCTTGTTATTGTGCTCTCTTGCACAGGCTTTTCTATTTCCTGATTACTGTCGTTTGCTGAGACCTCAGGCCCAGGATGCCTTTGCCGGTGCAGATGTTTAATCGGCTTCACTTCCCTGCTAAGAGAGGAGGGAGTAGCCATGGGAATAGTTTCTGTCTGAAAACATTTATCTATTTTTGGTGGATCTGTTTGGATGTTTTTATCAACTGTTTCAGGTGGATCTGTTTGTATGCTTTTATCGACTGTTTCAGGTATTGGGTCCCTTAAGAAAGATTTTATAAATTCTTTGAATCTACTTGCCCTAATGGCATCCCTCCTCCTTTTGCTAGGGGATTTCCTCTTTGGCATCCTGTTCTGTTTATCGTACTCAGCCATAATCTGTTCTAGATATAAGTCTTTGCTCTAACATGCGATATGTAGGGCAATTTCGTCCTGAGGCTCCGCAGCTTTTCTTCCCTCGTCTTTTGCAAGGAATGCATACGCTTGCAGCTTTGCATTCTTTACGTGTGTGACCATCTTCACCGCACCTGGAGCAGGCCGACCCCCTGGTACTCTGTTTGCATGTATTAGCTCTAGAATTACCACAGTTATCCAAGTAACGTGGGTACGATCTAAGGAACCATAACTGATTTAATGAGCCATTCGCGGTTTCACCTTAATGCGGCTTGTACTGAGACATGCATGGCTTAATCTTTGAGACAAGCATATGACTACTGGCAGGATCAACCAGGGAGCTGCGTCAACTAGAGCTGAGCAGCCGGCCGCCCGGGAGTGTGTCCCGGGGGCCCGCGCGAACACGCAAGCGTCCGCTCAATCATTCTGCAAACAGGAGGAGGCTGAGCTCCCCTGCACAATACACCTCGAAACCCTCTCAGGTCCCGGCGGCGCGCAGCGCCGTCCCAAGTACTTGGTCGGGTTCGAGAGAGGCGCAATCGCCCGGAGTTAGGCGAGTAGACGCTTTCGGTGCGACCACCCGTGCTCCCAACTGAGCTTGCCGCTGCCGACAGAGGCCCGGGAGCGTGCTGTCGTGGCATTGCCGGCGGGAGACAACACGCGCCACCTACGGTGACCGGCAGCTCCAACGCCAGCGCCACAGAAGGACAAAAGCCCCACTTGGGTGCCGAAGCGAACTCTCCCAGCACAGCGCACGCGCCAACACATCCGCACAGCTGCGATACAAACCACCAGCGAGAACCGCTGGGGCGACCGAGCAGCAGACGGCGTCGCGGCGCCGAGCGCCGGGCGGCAGCGCATCCTCAACGCACACAGTCCTCAATCGGACCAGCACACTGAAGATGTCCACCGCGCTTCGCACCGGGCCCGCGAGGACCTACTTTGGCCGCACGGCGCCGCGCGCAGGGTGCGCCGGCGCGCAGCTGCGACGCCTGCCGCGTCCGTCGGCCGGCGCGCCTGCCACTGGCCGCCCCCACCAGCCGGCTGTAGCGCGTGCGCCCACGCACCGCGCGGCCAGCACGCCGGGAGGCGCCCCCTCACCGGCCGGGGACGGTCCCACCCAGCCACCGCCGCGTATCGCTTCACACCCAGATGCCGTTCAGTTTCGTCGGCATGGTGGGTATCGCTGGAACAACCGGTTAGTACCTCAACCTATCGTCGCCATCACCGATTCACCCCTAGCGAGAACAACCGCACCACAACAGGTTACCATTTGTTCATTTGCGTAACTTCACCAGAAAACGCAGGCGTCCATCGCCATTTGCAACTTCCACGATTATTGCATGCCTGTGTCAGGTGTCACGCCACACTACGTCTGCCCACATACACGCAACAAAATGTGCACGCCTAGACAATACGTGGAAGGTGGCCCCCGTACGTATGCGATGTCCATTGCTCGAACGACTGTCAACCGGCCTCTGTAGCATGTCGCAGATATGGAACGCGGTGCACCATGCCATCACGGTGTGTGAGGAGAGACGACTAGGTCCGAATACATCAACAGACAGCTCATGCTGATCGCCATCCACGGCGTCCGTTCCTCCCACACGTCTCTATGGCGTACCACACTGCAATCCAGCTCTCATAGGGAGACGACACGTAGCTGCGTGCACAATATTTGCACTGTATGGTCCGCCGTTTTTGGGCGCAGTCGTTGTACGGTCACACATGTGCCACGATGTATCATTCAGTACATAAGGACGAATGTGCAGTACAGATTGTGGTTTACGCGTACGACATTAGCGGACAGTTGACACAGGCCGCACCACAACGTAGCCTGAGTACGTCGCATGCGGAGGGCATTGAACATGCAAAGTTCTCACCAACCAGCTTGCGAAGGCAGGGGGCAAGGTGGGGACGTGGGGAGGGGCGGCATGTACGTCCTGCTGCCATCCACATTACAGTGTACAGCAGGAGCATGTGGAAAGTGAGCAAGACTTGCAAGGTGTTTAACATGAAGCGATACACAGGGGAGCGGGGAGTGCGAGTAGCGAACTATATTGCGAGGGTTGCGGGTGGGCAACACTACACTAATTGAACGAGTCGTATAACAATTACAGAGCAGGTTTAGGCGACAACGTGGGTTACGTTAGGCGACAACGTGGGTTACGTTAGGCGACAACGTGGGTTAGGTTAAGGCACGACGTGGGTTAGGTTAAGGCACGACATGGGTTAGGTTAAGGCACAACATGGGTTAGGTTAAGGCACAACATGGGTTAGGTTAAGGCACAACATGGGTTAGGTTAAGGCACAACATGGGTTAGGTTAAGGCACAACATGGGTTAGGTTAAGGCACAACATGGGTTAGGTTAAGGCACAACATGGGTTAGGTTAAGGCACAACATGGGTTAGGTTAAGGCACAACATGGGTTAGGTTAAGGCACAACATGGGTTAGGTTAAGGCACAACATGGGTTAGGTTAAGGCACAACATGGGTTAGGTTAAGGCACAACATGGGTTAGGTTAAGGCACAACATGGGTTAGGTTAAGGCACAACATGGGTTAGGTTAAGGCACAACATGGGTTAGGTTAAGGCACAACATGGGTTAGGTTAAGGCACAACATGGGTTAGGTTAAGGCACAACATGGGTTAGGTTAAGGCACAACATGGGTTAGGTTAAGGCACAACATGGGTTAGGTTAAGGCACAACATGGGTTAGGTTAAGGCACAACATGGGTTAGGTTAAGGCACAACATGGGTTAGGTTAAGGCACAACATGGGTTAGGTTAAGGCACAACATGGGTTAGGTTAAGGCACAACATGGGTTAGGTTAAGGCACAACATGGGTTAGGTTAAGGCACAACATGGGTTAGGTTAAGGCACAACATGGGTTAGGTTAAGGCACAACATGGGTTAGGTTAAGGCACAACATGGGTTAGGTTAAGGCACAACATGGGTTAGGTTAAGGCACAACATGGGTTAGGTTAAGGCACAACATGGGTTAGGTTAAGGCACAACATGGGTTAGGTTAAGGCACAACATGGGTTAGGTTAAGGCACAACATGGGTTAGGTTAAGGCACAACATGGGTTAGGTTAAGGCACAACATGGGTTAGGTTAAGGCACAACATGGGTTAGGTTAAGGCACAACATGGGTTAGGTTAAGGCACAACATGGGTTAGGTTAAGGCACAACATGGGTTAGGTTAAGGCACAACATGGGTTAGGTTAAGGCACAACATGGGTTAGGTTAAGGCACAACATGGGTTAGGTTAAGGCACAACATGGGTTAGGTTAAGGCACAACATGGGTTAGGTTAAGGCACAACATGGGTTAGGTTAAGGCACAACATGGGTTAGGTTAAGGCACAACATGGGTTAGGTTAAGGCACAACATGGGTTAGGTTAAGGCACAACATGGGTTAGGTTAAGGCACAACATGGGTTAGGTTAAGGCACAACATGGGTTAGGTTAAGGCACAACATGGGTTAGGTTAAGGCACAACATGGGTTAGGTTAAGGCACAACATGGGTTAGGTTAAGGCACAACATGGGTTAGGTTAAGGCACAACATGGGTTAGGTTAAGGCACAACATGGGTTAGGTTAAGGCACAACATGGGTTAGGTTAAGGCACAACATGGGTTAGGTTAAGGCACAACATGGGTTAGGTTAAGGCACAACATGGGTTAGGTTAAGGCACAACATGGGTTAGGTTAAGGCACAACATGGGTTAGGTTAAGGCACAACATAGGTTAGGTTAAGGCACAACATAGGTTAGGTTAAGGCACAACATGGGTTAGGTTAAGGCACAACATGGGTTAGGTTAAGGCACAACATGGGTTAGGTTAAGGCACAACATGGGTTAGGTTAAGGCACAACATGGGTTAGGTTAAGGCACAACATGGGTTAGGTTAAGGCACAACATGGGTTAGGTTAAGGCACAACATGGGTTAGGTTAAGGCACAACATGGGTTAGGTTAAGGCACAACATGGGTTAGGTTAAGGCACAACATGGGTTAGGTTAAGGCACAACATGGGTTAGGTTAAGGCACAACATGGGTTAGGTTAAGGCACAACATGGGTTAGGTTAAGGCACAACATGGGTTAGGTTAAGGCACAACATGGGTTAGGTTAAGGCACAACATGGGTTAGGTTAAGGCACAACATGGGTTAGGTTAAGGCACAACATGGGTTAGGTTAAGGCACAACATAGGTTAGGTTAAGGCACAACATAGGTTAGGTTAAGGCACAACATAGGTTAGGTTAAGGCACAACATAGGTTAGGTTAAGGCACAACATAGGTTAGGTTAAGGCACAACATAGGTTAGGTTAAGG
>NW_025727876.1:35000-42500 GCF_021461385.2 Schistocerca piceifrons
CACGAAACCCTTCTCCGCGTCAGCCCTCCAGGGCCTCGCTGGAGTATTTGCTACTACCACCAAGATCTGCACCGACGGCGGCTCCAGGCAGGCTCACGCCCAGACCCTTCTGCGCCCACCGCCGCGACCCTCCTACTCGTCAGGGCTTCGCGGCCGGCCGCAAGGACCGGCCATGACTGCCAGACTGACGGCCGAGTATAGGCACGACGCTTCAGCGCCATCCATTTTCAGGGCTAGTTGCTTCGGCAGGTGAGTTGTTACACACTCCTTAGCGGATTCCGACTTCCATGGCCACCGTCCTGCTGTCTTAAGCAACCAACGCCTTTCATGGTTTCCCATGAGCGTCGATTCGGGCGCCTTAACTCGGCGTTTGGTTCATCCCACAGCGCCAGTTCTGCTTACCAAAAGTGGCCCACTTGGCACTCCGATCCGAGTCGTTTGCTCGCGGCTTCAGCATATCAAGCAAGCCGGAGATCTCACCCATTTAAAGTTTGAGAATAGGTTGAGGTCGTTTCGGCCCCAAGGCCTCTAATCATTCGCTTTACCGGATGAGACTCGTACGAGCACCAGCTATCCTGAGGGAAACTTCGGAGGGAACCAGCTACTAGATGGTTCGATTAGTCTTTCGCCCCTATACCCAGCTCCGACGATCGATTTGCACGTCAGAATCGCTACGGACCTCCATCAGGGTTTCCCCTGACTTCGTCCTGGCCAGGCATAGTTCACCATCTTTCGGGTCCCAACGTGTACGCTCTAGGTGCGCCTCACCTCGCAATGAGGACGAGACGCCCCGGGAGTGCGGAGGCCGCCGCCCCGTGAAGGGCGGGGAAGCCCCATCCTCCCTCGGCCCGCGCAAGGCGAGACCTTCACTTTCATTACGCCTTTAGGTTTCGTACAGCCCAATGACTCGCGCACATGTTAGACTCCTTGGTCCGTGTTTCAAGACGGGTCGTGAAATTGTCCAAAGCTGAAGCGCCGCTGACGGGAGCGATTATTCCGCCCGAGAGCATCCCGAGCCAACAGCGGCGCGGGTCCGGGGCCGGGCCAGGTAGGTCCGTCATCCGGGAAGAACCGCGCGCGCTTGCCGGGAGCCCGAGCGCCCAAAGGGGCGAATCGACTCCTCCAGATATACCGCCGGGCAGCCAGCCAGGACACCGGGGCTCTGCCCAACAGACGCGAACCGAGGCCCGCGGAAGGACAGGCTGCGCACCCGGGCCGTAGGCCGGCACCCAGCGGGTCGCGACGTCCTACTAGGGGAGAAGTGCGGCCCACCGCACACCGGAACGGCCCCACCCCGCGGCGAGTGGAAAGGCAACCGGACACGACCCCGCCGCAGATTGCTCCGCGCGGGCGGCCGGCCCCATCTGCCGAGGGTGGAGGCCAGTGGCCGGATGGGCGTGAATCTCACCCGTTCGACCTTTCGGACTTCTCACGTTTACCCCAGAACGGTTTCACGTACTTTTGAACTCTCTCTTCAAAGTTCTTTTCAACTTTCCCTCACGGTACTTGTTCGCTATCGGTCTCGTGGTCATATTTAGTCTCAGATGGAGTTTACCACCCACTTGGAGCTGCACTCTCAAGCAACCCGACTCGAAGGAGAGGTCCCGCCGACGCTCGCACCGGCCGCTACGGGCCTGGCACCCTCTACGGGCCGTGGCCTCATTCAAGTTGGACTTGGGCTCGGCGCGAGGCGTCGGGGTAGTGGACCCTCCCAAACACCACATGCCACGACAGGCGGCAGCCTGCGGGGTTCGGTGCTGGACTCTTCCCTGTTCGCTCGCCGCTACTGGGGGAATCCTTGTTAGTTTCTTTTCCTCCGCTTAGTAATATGCTTAAATTCAGCGGGTAGTCTCGCCTGCTCTGAGGTCGTTGTACGAGGTGTCGCACGCCACACCGCCAGCCGGCTGTGCACGCTACCGAGAAAGTACCGGTATGCGAACCGCCAGGCGACGGGCGCGCATCGCACGTTTGAGGAGACGCGGCCGGCCCCACAGGCGGCCGCGACACTCCCAGGTCTGCGAAGCGGGGCAAACGCCGCGCGCTTCAGTATACGTAGCCGACCCTCAGCCAGACGTGGCCCGGGAACGGAATCCATGGACCGCAATGTGCGTTCGAAACGTCGATGTTCATGTGTCCTGCAGTTCACATGTCGACGCGCAATTTGCTGCGTTCTTCATCGACCCACGAGCCGAGTGATCCACCGTCCTGGGTGATCTTTTCTCAGTTTCCGCCGTCTCTTTCGAGACGGTCGCATAGGCGGGAGTGAGGCGTGTGGCGGCCCCTGTTCCAGCGTTCTGTGTCCAACGGCCTCACGGCCGACGGGCGTCGTACGGCTCCACACCGGAGCGGACAGGCACTCGGGCGAAAGTCATTCAAAACCGGCGCCAGGCGCCAGGTGCCGCAGGCCAGCCGCTCCAGCGCTTCAGCGCTCGTACCACACAACATTGCCGCTAGTTTTGAGAGGCACGCGTGGTTCCGCACGCGGCGCACGGCTACGGCGAGCCGTACAGGTAGCGTGTTGCGCGACACGACACGCACATCGAAAGACATGCAGTCTAGTCGGTAATGATCCTTCCGCAGGTTCACCTACGGAAACCTTGTTACGACTTTTACTTCCTCTAAATGATCAAGTTTGGTCATCTTTCCGGTAGCATCGGCAACGACAGAGTCAATGCCGCGTACCAGTCCGAAGACCTCACTAAATCATTCAATCGGTAGTAGCGACGGGCGGTGTGTACAAAGGGCAGGGACGTAATCAACGCGAGCTTATGACTCGCGCTTACTGGGAATTCCTCGTTCATGGGGAACAATTGCAAGCCCCAATCCCTAGCACGAAGGAGGTTCAGCGGGTTACCCCGACCTTTCGGCCTAGGAAGACACGCTGATTCCTTCAGTGTAGCGCGCGTGCGGCCCAGAACATCTAAGGGCATCACAGACCTGTTATTGCTCAATCTCGTGCGGCTAGAAGCCGCCTGTCCCTCTAAGAAGAAAAGTAATCGCTGACAGCACGAAGGATGTCACGCGACTAGTTAGCAGGCTAGAGTCTCGTTCGTTATCGGAATTAACCAGACAAATCGCTCCACCAACTAAGAACGGCCATGCACCACCACCCACCGAATCAAGAAAGAGCTATCAATCTGTCAATCCTTCCGGTGTCCGGGCCTGGTGAGGTTTCCCGTGTTGAGTCAAATTAAGCCGCAGGCTCCACTCCTGGTGGTGCCCTTCCGTCAATTCCTTTAAGTTTCAGCTTTGCAACCATACTTCCCCCGGAACCCAAAAGCTTTGGTTTCCCGGAGGCTGCCCGCCGAGTCATCGGAGGAACTGCGGCGGATCGCTGGCTGGCATCGTTTATGGTTAGAACTAGGGCGGTATCTGATCGCCTTCGAACCTCTAACTTTCGTTCTTGATTAATGAAAACATACTTGGCAAATGCTTTCGCTTCTGTTCGTCTTGCGACGATCCAAGAATTTCACCTCTAACGTCGCAATACGAATGCCCCCGCCTGTCCCTATTAATCATTACCTCGGGTTCCGAAAACCAACAAAATAGAACCGAGGTCCTATTCCATTATTCCATGCACACAGTATTCAGGCGGGCTTGCCTGCTTTAAGCACTCTAATTTGTTCAAAGTAAACGAGCCGGCCCACCGAGACACTCAATAAAGAGCACCCTGGTAGGATTTCAACGGGGTCCGCCTCGGGACGCACGAGCACGCACGGGGCGGTCGCACGCCTTCGGCTCGCCCCACCGGCAGGACGTCCCACGATACATGCCAGTTAAACACCGACGGGCGGTGAACCAACAGCGTGGGACACAAATCCAACTACGAGCTTTTTAACCGCAACAACTTTAATATACGCTATTGGAGCTGGAATTACCGCGGCTGCTGGCACCAGACTTGCCCTCCAATAGATACTCGTTAAAGGATTTAAAGTGTACTCATTCCGATTACGGGGCCTCGGATGAGTCCCGTATCGTTATTTTTCGTCACTACCTCCCCGTGCCGGGAGTGGGTAATTTGCGCGCCTGCTGCCTTCCTTGGATGTGGTAGCCGTTTCTCAGGCTCCCTCTCCGGAATCGAACCCTGATTCCCCGTTACCCGTTACAACCATGGTAGGCGCAGAACCTACCATCGACAGTTGATAAGGCAGACATTTGAAAGATGCGTCGCCGGTACGAGGACCGTGCGATCAGCCCAAAGTTATTCAGAGTCACCAAGGCAAACGGACCGGACGAGCCGACCGATTGGTTTTGATCTAATAAAAGCGTCCCTTCCATCTCTGGTCGGGACTCTGTTTGCATGTATTAGCTCTAGAATTACCACAGTTATCCAAGTAACGTGGGTACGATCTAAGGAACCATAACTGATTTAATGAGCCATTCGCGGTTTCACCTTAATGCGGCTTGTACTGAGACATGCATGGCTTAATCTTTGAGACAAGCATATGACTACTGGCAGGATCAACCAGGGAGCTGCGTCAACTAGAGCTGAGCAGCCGGCCGCCCGGGAGTGTGTCCCGGGGGCCCGCGCGAACACGCAAGCGTCCGCTCAATCATTCTGCAAACAGGAGGAGGCTGAGCTCCCCTGCACAATACACCTCGAAACCCTCTCAGGTCCCGGCGGCGCGCAGCGCCGTCCCAAGTACTTGGTCGGGTTCGAGAGAGGCGCAATCGCCCGGAGTTAGGCGAGTAGACGCTTTCGGTGCGACCACCCGTGCTCCCAACTGAGCTTGCCGCTGCCGACAGAGGCCCGGGAGCGTGCTGTCGTGGCATTGCCGGCGGGAGACAACACGCGCCACCTACGGTGACCGGCAGCTCCAACGCCAGCGCCACAGAAGGACAAAAGCCCCACTTGGGTGCCGAAGCGAACTCTCCCAGCACAGCGCACGCGCCAACACATCCGCACAGCTGCGATACAAACCACCAGCGAGAACCGCTGGGGCGACCGAGCAGCAGACGGCGTCGCGGCGCCGAGCGCCGGGCGGCAGCGCATCCTCAACGCACACAGTCCTCAATCGGACCAGCACACTGAAGATGTCCACCGCGCTTCGCACCGGGCCCGCGAGGACCTACTTTGGCCGCACGGCGCCGCGCGCAGGGTGCGCCGGCGCGCAGCTGCGACGCCTGCCGCGTCCGTCGGCCGGCGCGCCTGCCACTGGCCGCCCCCACCAGCCGGCTGTAGCGCGTGCGCCCACGCACCGCGCGGCCAGCACGCCGGGAGGCGCCCCCTCACCGGCCGGGGACGGTCCCACCCAGCCACCGCCGCGTATCGCTTCACACCCAGATGCCGTTCAGTTTCGTCGGCATGGTGGGTATCGCTGGAACAACCGGTTAGTACCTCAACCTATCGTCGCCATCACCGATTCACCCCTAGCGAGAACAACCGCACCACAACAGGTTACCATTTGTTCATTTGCGTAACTTCACCAGAAAACGCAGGCGTCCATCGCCATTTGCAACTTCCACGATTATTGCATGCCTGTGTCAGGTGTCACGCCACACTACGTCTGCCCACATACACGCAACAAAATGTGCACGCCTAGACAATACGTGGAAGGTGGCCCCCGTACGTATGCGATGTCCATTGCTCGAACGACTGTCAACCGGCCTCTGTAGCATGTCGCAGATATGGAACGCGGTGCACCATGCCATCACGGTGTGTGAGGAGAGACGACTAGGTCCGAATACATCAACAGACAGCTCATGCTGATCGCCATCCACGGCGTCCGTTCCTCCCACACGTCTCTATGGCGTACCACACTGCAATCCAGCTCTCATAGGGAGACGACACGTAGCTGCGTGCACAATATTTGCACTGTATGGTCCGCCGTTTTTGGGCGCAGTCGTTGTACGGTCACACATGTGCCACGATGTATCATTCAGTACATAAGGACGAATGTGCAGTACAGATTGTGGTTTACGCGTACGACATTAGCGGACAGTTGACACAGGCCGCACCACAACGTAGCCTGAGTACGTCGCATGCGGAGGGCATTGAACATGCAAAGTTCTCACCAACCAGCTTGCGAAGGCAGGGGGCAAGGTGGGGACGTGGGGAGGGGCGGCATGTACGTCCTGCTGCCATCCACATTACAGTGTACAGCAGGAGCATGTGGAAAGTGAGCAAGACTTGCAAGGTGTTTAACATGAAGCGATACACAGGGGAGCGGGGAGTGCGAGTAGCGAACTATATTGCGAGGGTTGCGGGTGGGCAACACTACACTAATTGAACGAGTCGTATAACAATTACAGAGCAGGTTTAGGCGACAACGTGGGTTACGTTAGGCGACAACGTGGGTTACGTTAGGCGACAACGTGGGTTAGGTTAAGGCACGACGTGGGTTAGGTTAAGGCACGACGTGGGTTAGGTTAAGGCACGACGTGGGTTAGGTTAAGGCACGACGTGGGTTAGGTTAAGGCACGACGTGGGTTAGGTTAAGGCACGACATGGGTTAGGTTAAGGCACGACATGGGTTAGGTTAAGGCACGACATGGGTTAGGTTAAGGCACGACATGGGTTAGGTTAAGGCACGACATGGGTTAGGTTAAGGCACGACATGGGTTAGGTTAAGGCACAACATGGGTTAGGTTAAGGCACAACATGGGTTAGGTTAAGGCACAACATGGGTTAGGTTAAGGCACAACATGGGTTAGGTTAAGGCACAACATGGGTTAGGTTAAGGCACAACATGGGTTAGGTTAAGGCACAACATGGGTTAGGTTAAGGCACAACATGGGTTAGGTTAAGGCACAACATGGGTTAGGTTAAGGCACAACATGGGTTAGGTTAAGGCACAACATGGGTTAGGTTAAGGCACAACATGGGTTAGGTTAAGGCACAACATGGGTTAGGTTAAGGCACAACATGGGTTAGGTTAAGGCACAACATGGGTTAGGTTAAGGCACAACATGGGTTAGGTTAAGGCACAACATGGGTTAGGTTAAGGCACAACATGGGTTAGGTTAAGGCACAACATGGGTTAGGTTAAGGCACAACATGGGTTAGGTTAAGGCACAACATGGGTTAGGTTAAGGCACAACATGGGTTAGGTTAAGGCACAACATGGGTTAGGTTAAGGCACAACATGGGTTAGGTTAAGGCACAACATGGGTTAGGTTAAGGCACAACATGGGTTAGGTTAAGGCACAACATGGGTTAGGTTAAGGCACAACATGGGTTAGGTTAAGGCACAACATGGGTTAGGTTAAGGCACAACATGGGTTAGGTTAAGGCACAACATGGGTTAGGTTAAGGCACAACATGGGTTAGGTTAAGGCACAACATGGGTTAGGTTAAGGCACAACATGGGTTAGGTTAAGGCACAACATGGGTTAGGTTAAGGCACAACATGGGTTAGGTTAAGGCACAACATGGGTTAGGTTAAGGCACAACATGGGTTAGGTTAAGGCACAACATGGGTTAGGTTAAGGCACAACATAGGTTAGGTTAAGGCACAACATAGGTTAGGTTAAGGCACAACATGGGTTAGGTTAAGGCAC
>NW_025727876.1:52500-55000 GCF_021461385.2 Schistocerca piceifrons
CTGCCACTGGCCGCCCCCACCAGCCGGCTGTAGCGCGTGCGCCCACGCACCGCGCGGCCAGCACGCCGGGAGGCGCCCCCTCACCGGCCGGGGACGGTCCCACCCAGCCACCGCCGCGTATCGCTTCACACCCAGATGCCGTTCAGTTTCGTCGGCATGGTGGGTATCGCTGGAACAACCGGTTAGTACCTCAACCTATCGTCGCCATCACCGATTCACCCCTAGCGAGAACAACCGCACCACAACAGGTTACCATTTGTTCATTTGCGTAACTTCACCAGAAAACGCAGGCGTCCATCGCCATTTGCAACTTCCACGATTATTGCATGCCTGTGTCAGGTGTCACGCCACACTACGTCTGCCCACATACACGCAACAAAATGTGCACGCCTAGACAATACGTGGAAGGTGGCCCCCGTACGTATGCGATGTCCATTGCTCGAACGACTGTCAACCGGCCTCTGTAGCATGTCGCAGATATGGAACGCGGTGCACCATGCCATCACGGTGTGTGAGGAGAGACGACTAGGTCCGAATACATCAACAGACAGCTCATGCTGATCGCCATCCACGGCGTCCGTTCCTCCCACACGTCTCTATGGCGTACCACACTGCAATCCAGCTCTCATAGGGAGACGACACGTAGCTGCGTGCACAATATTTGCACTGTATGGTCCGCCGTTTTTGGGCGCAGTCGTTGTACGGTCACACATGTGCCACGATGTATCATTCAGTACATAAGGACGAATGTGCAGTACAGATTGTGGTTTACGCGTACGACATTAGCGGACAGTTGACACAGGCCGCACCACAACGTAGCCTGAGTACGTCGCATGCGGAGGGCATTGAACATGCAAAGTTCTCACCAACCAGCTTGCGAAGGCAGGGGGCAAGGTGGGGACGTGGGGAGGGGCGGCATGTACGTCCTGCTGCCATCCACATTACAGTGTACAGCAGGAGCATGTGGAAAGTGAGCAAGACTTGCAAGGTGTTTAACATGAAGCGATACACAGGGGAGCGGGGAGTGCGAGTAGCGAACTATATTGCGAGGGTTGCGGGTGGGCAACACTACACTAATTGAACGAGTCGTATAACAATTACAGAGCAGGTTTAGGCGACAACGTGGGTTACGTTAGGCGACAACGTGGGTTACGTTAGGCGACAACGTGGGTTAGGTTAAGGCACGACGTGGGTTAGGTTAAGGCACGACATGGGTTAGGTTAAGGCACGACATGGGTTAGGTTAAGGCACGACATGGGTTAGGTTAAGGCACGACATGGGTTAGGTTAAGGCACAACATGGGTTAGGTTAAGGCACAACATGGGTTAGGTTAAGGCACAACATGGGTTAGGTTAAGGCACAACATGGGTTAGGTTAAGGCACAACATGGGTTAGGTTAAGGCACAACATGGGTTAGGTTAAGGCACAACATGGGTTAGGTTAAGGCACAACATGGGTTAGGTTAAGGCACAACATGGGTTAGGTTAAGGCACAACATGGGTTAGGTTAAGGCACAACATGGGTTAGGTTAAGGCACAACATGGGTTAGGTTAAGGCACAACATGGGTTAGGTTAAGGCACAACATGGGTTAGGTTAAGGCACAACATGGGTTAGGTTAAGGCACAACATGGGTTAGGTTAAGGCACAACATGGGTTAGGTTAAGGCACAACATGGGTTAGGTTAAGGCACAACATGGGTTAGGTTAAGGCACAACATGGGTTAGGTTAAGGCACAACATGGGTTAGGTTAAGGCACAACATGGGTTAGGTTAAGGCACAACATGGGTTAGGTTAAGGCACAACATGGGTTAGGTTAAGGCACAACATGGGTTAGGTTAAGGCACAACATGGGTTAGGTTAAGGCACAACATGGGTTAGGTTAAGGCACAACATGGGTTAGGTTAAGGCACAACATGGGTTAGGTTAAGGCACAACATGGGTTAGGTTAAGGCACAACATGGGTTAGGTTAAGGCACAACATGGGTTAGGTTAAGGCACAACATGGGTTAGGTTAAGGCACAACATGGGTTAGGTTAAGGCACAACATGGGTTAGGTTAAGGCACAACATGGGTTAGGTTAAGGCACAACATGGGTTAGGTTAAGGCACAACATGGGTTAGGTTAAGGCACAACATGGGTTAGGTTAAGGCACAACATGGGTTAGGTTAAGGCACAACATGGGTTAGGTTAAGGCACAACATGGGTTAGGTTAAGGCACAACATGGGTTAGGTTAAGGCACAACATGGGTTAGGTTAAGGCACAACATGGGTTAGGTTAAGGCACAACATGGGTTAGGTTAAGGCACAACATGGGTTAGGTTAAGGCACAACATGGGTTAGGTTAAGGCACAACATGGGTTAGGTTAAGGCACAACATGGGTTAGGTTAAGGCACAACATAGGTTAGGTTAAGGCACAACATAGGTTAGGTTAAGGCACAACATAGGTTAGGTTAAGGCACAACATAGGTTAGGTTAAGGCACAACATAGGTTAGGTTAA
>NW_025727876.1:60000-62500 GCF_021461385.2 Schistocerca piceifrons
CTGCACCGTCGCAGGCTGGCCCTATCTTCTTCAGCGCCAGGAGACGGGACCGACGGAGGGTCGGACCCATCCATCGGCAAGATGGAATGCCGAGGCCCCCCTGGGCAACAGGAGCGTGGAAGTATCCCAGGGGGGTGTCCGCCGGAAGGCGGAACCATCTCCTGACGGCGGCCCGGATGGTAACGTCGGCCGACTTCAATGCACCCACCCGGGTGCGGCTGAGGGCCAGCCCGTGGTACAGGCCAGGGAGAAGTACGTTGGTGAGAGCGTGGAGGCGCTGTTGCGGCTTCAGCGGAGCTCGGGAGATGACGTCAAGCTGCTCCACCAGGTGGCTACGTGGATTGAAGACACAGCGACCCGCCGTGGAAAATTGCAGCCCCAGGTACCGGAAGGTTTCACCCACACGCAGGGCAGGCATGGTGGTATTGCCTGCTGTGAAGGTGACATTGCTGTCCACCTTCACCTTCTTCTCGCGCCCTGACGCGACTAAGGCGAGGGTGAAACACTTCCGGGCGTTGATCTGCAGCCCCAGGTGGGCGAGGGCTGCGGTAGCTGCGTCGATGAGGGACTGCAAGCCCCTCGGGGTCGCTGCAAACAGCAAGACGTCATCTGCAAAGGCCGCAGCGTTGACTCTGCGACCGAGGATCCGAGCTCCGATGTGGGAGGGCAGTTGGCCTAAAACGTAGTCCACCGCAAAGTTGAACAGGAGGGGGGAGAGGGGATCGCCCTGGCGAACGCCCCGTGCTGGCTGCACAGACACGCCCACGCCGGCGCCGTCCGCTATCACTGTCGTGCTGCCCTCGTAGCACCGCTCGACATACTCGACAAAGCAATCCGGCAGGCCATGCGCCTTCAGCACGGGGCGAAGGGCAGCATGATCTACCGAATCGAATGCCTTAGATACGTCGATCGACGCCACAAAGACAGAGCGGCAGGAGCGAACTGCGTCGGTGAGAGCAGTGTCCAAGATGAAGGTATTTTCCAACATCCCATCCCGAGGGATGAATGCCCGCTGACGTTCGTCCACAGCACATGCGCGCATCAGGCGTGACGCGAGAACCTTGTGAAAGGTCCGCGCCAACACCGAGCAGACCGTAATGGGGCGAAAGTCAGCGGGGGATGTTGGTGCAGCCGTTTTCGGGAGAAGGGACGTCCGCGCGCGAAGCAGGCGTTCCGGAAGGGCGCGGGCCAGAAGGAAGAGATTCATCACTTTCACCAGGACTTCGTGCGGCAGGCGCCGCAACTCCGCTGGGGTAAGGCCGTCCGGCCCGGCTGCTGATCCCCTGGGCGGCAACGCGGCGGCGACCTCCTCATGTGTGACCGGCCCCCATATGCACTCAAGAGCGACAGGCTCTGAGTGCGGGAGGAGGCGGTCACGAATGAAGCCCGCGGTGGAGATGGGCTTCTTGGTGAAGAGGTCCGCCCAGAAGTCCAGCAGACCAGGGATGGCAGGTGGCGGCTGGAGCAGGGTGCCATCCAAGAGGCCGCGCACGCAACGTGCACGCGACCGTCGGAAGGCATCCTGCGTTCTCGCGTACTCCCAGCGGCGCCGCTTGCGCTTCTGCGTCGGCGGCGCGGCAGGCGGCCGCTTCGATGGTTGGCGCGGCCGCTGTGTCCTGGTGATCGATCTCTCCCCTCTGGACCCGACCGACGCAAGGGCATCCGGGAGCATGCCCAGGATGACATCGGGCGGCGTGCCCCGCCCCAGACCTATGACACGATCCAGGGCAGAGAAACGCTGGGCGGAAGCGGGTAGCCCCGCCAGATGCTCCCAGATGGCGGCGTCAGTCGGCCCCTCCGGCGGCGGCCCGGTGGTGTCGGCCGCGAAGTCCTCTGCTGCGTCGACGGGCGGCGCAGCGGCCTCGCCCGCGTCAGGCAGCGGGCTCGCTGCTCCCCGGCGGGACGCCGGCTCTTCCCCCCGACCGATCTCAAGCGCCTCCATGAATTGGCGGACAAGCTGCTTGTGGGCAGCTTGCCGCCGTCGGCACTTGATTGCCTCAAGCGTTCGGTCGGGGAACATCCTGATGAGTTCTTGATTTACAAAGAAGAACCGGGCGTCCCTCTCGAGGAACAGTTCGGCCTCCGCCTTAGCGAGCGACAGGACTTCTTCCTCCGTCCACCTCGCGCGATGCCTCTCCGTCACGATCTCAGCGTTGGCGGCCGCAGGGTGTTGGCGGCGGCGATGGACCCCGAGACCGTTCTTCGTGGTAAAAGTGCGGTGGCACTCACTGCAAGCAAAGGGAGCTACACAAACTATCGCATTTTCGTTACGGCCAGTTGGCCGGATAGGTGCTGGGGTAGCTGGGGTGGCACCTTCAGCGGAAGGGCCACCATCTCTTGTTTCTTGTCGGCTGCCCCCAACTATAAAGGGATAATGCGAGGGGGGGCTGGTAACCCCCCCAAGCCCCTGGTGCGGTCTTCCACTCTGCGAAAATCAGCGGGCCCACGAGAAGGGGAGAAGACCGCAGGAGAGGAGAGGCAAAGAGGGCTAGGCCCATGT
>NW_025727876.1:67500-72500 GCF_021461385.2 Schistocerca piceifrons
CTATTGGAGCTGGAATTACCGCGGCTGCTGGCACCAGACTTGCCCTCCAATAGATACTCGTTAAAGGATTTAAAGTGTACTCATTCCGATTACGGGGCCTCGGATGAGTCCCGTATCGTTATTTTTCGTCACTACCTCCCCGTGCCGGGAGTGGGTAATTTGCGCGCCTGCTGCCTTCCTTGGATGTGGTAGCCGTTTCTCAGGCTCCCTCTCCGGAATCGAACCCTGATTCCCCGTTACCCGTTACAACCATGGTAGGCGCAGAACCTACCATCGACAGTTGATAAGGCAGACATTTGAAAGATGCGTCGCCGGTACGAGGACCGTGCGATCAGCCCAAAGTTATTCAGAGTCACCAAGGCAAACGGACCGGACGAGCCGACCGATTGGTTTTGATCTAATAAAAGCGTCCCTTCCATCTCTGGTCGGGACTCTGTTTGCATGTATTAGCTCTAGAATTACCACAGTTATCCAAGTAACGTGGGTACGATCTAAGGAACCATAACTGATTTAATGAGCCATTCGCGGTTTCACCTTAATGCGGCTTGTACTGAGACATGCATGGCTTAATCTTTGAGACAAGCATATGACTACTGGCAGGATCAACCAGGGAGCTGCGTCAACTAGAGCTGAGCAGCCGGCCGCCCGGGAGTGTGTCCCGGGGGCCCGCGCGAACACGCAAGCGTCCGCTCAATCATTCTGCAAACAGGAGGAGGCTGAGCTCCCCTGCACAATACACCTCGAAACCCTCTCAGGTCCCGGCGGCGCGCAGCGCCGTCCCAAGTACTTGGTCGGGTTCGAGAGAGGCGCAATCGCCCGGAGTTAGGCGAGTAGACGCTTTCGGTGCGACCACCCGTGCTCCCAACTGAGCTTGCCGCTGCCGACAGAGGCCCGGGAGCGTGCTGTCGTGGCATTGCCGGCGGGAGACAACACGCGCCACCTACGGTGACCGGCAGCTCCAACGCCAGCGCCACAGAAGGACAAAAGCCCCACTTGGGTGCCGAAGCGAACTCTCCCAGCACAGCGCACGCGCCAACACATCCGCACAGCTGCGATACAAACCACCAGCGAGAACCGCTGGGGCGACCGAGCAGCAGACGGCGTCGCGGCGCCGAGCGCCGGGCGGCAGCGCATCCTCAACGCACACAGTCCTCAATCGGACCAGCACACTGAAGATGTCCACCGCGCTTCGCACCGGGCCCGCGAGGACCTACTTTGGCCGCACGGCGCCGCGCGCAGGGTGCGCCGGCGCGCAGCTGCGACGCCTGCCGCGTCCGTCGGCCGGCGCGCCTGCCACTGGCCGCCCCCACCAGCCGGCTGTAGCGCGTGCGCCCACGCACCGCGCGGCCAGCACGCCGGGAGGCGCCCCCTCACCGGCCGGGGACGGTCCCACCCAGCCACCGCCGCGTATCGCTTCACACCCAGATGCCGTTCAGTTTCGTCGGCATGGTGGGTATCGCTGGAACAACCGGTTAGTACCTCAACCTATCGTCGCCATCACCGATTCACCCCTAGCGAGAACAACCGCACCACAACAGGTTACCATTTGTTCATTTGCGTAACTTCACCAGAAAACGCAGGCGTCCATCGCCATTTGCAACTTCCACGATTATTGCATGCCTGTGTCAGGTGTCACGCCACACTACGTCTGCCCACATACACGCAACAAAATGTGCACGCCTAGACAATACGTGGAAGGTGGCCCCCGTACGTATGCGATGTCCATTGCTCGAACGACTGTCAACCGGCCTCTGTAGCATGTCGCAGATATGGAACGCGGTGCACCATGCCATCACGGTGTGTGAGGAGAGACGACTAGGTCCGAATACATCAACAGACAGCTCATGCTGATCGCCATCCACGGCGTCCGTTCCTCCCACACGTCTCTATGGCGTACCACACTGCAATCCAGCTCTCATAGGGAGACGACACGTAGCTGCGTGCACAATATTTGCACTGTATGGTCCGCCGTTTTTGGGCGCAGTCGTTGTACGGTCACACATGTGCCACGATGTATCATTCAGTACATAAGGACGAATGTGCAGTACAGATTGTGGTTTACGCGTACGACATTAGCGGACAGTTGACACAGGCCGCACCACAACGTAGCCTGAGTACGTCGCATGCGGAGGGCATTGAACATGCAAAGTTCTCACCAACCAGCTTGCGAAGGCAGGGGGCAAGGTGGGGACGTGGGGAGGGGCGGCATGTACGTCCTGCTGCCATCCACATTACAGTGTACAGCAGGAGCATGTGGAAAGTGAGCAAGACTTGCAAGGTGTTTAACATGAAGCGATACACAGGGGAGCGGGGAGTGCGAGTAGCGAACTATATTGCGAGGGTTGCGGGTGGGCAACACTACACTAATTGAACGAGTCGTATAACAATTACAGAGCAGGTTTAGGCGACAACGTGGGTTACGTTAGGCGACAACGTGGGTTACGTTAGGCGACAACGTGGGTTAGGTTAAGGCACGACGTGGGTTAGGTTAAGGCACGACGTGGGTTAGGTTAAGGCACGACGTGGGTTAGGTTAAGGCACGACATGGGTTAGGTTAAGGCACGACATGGGTTAGGTTAAGGCACGACATGGGTTAGGTTAAGGCACGACATGGGTTAGGTTAAGGCACGACATGGGTTAGGTTAAGGCACGACATGGGTTAGGTTAAGGCACGACATGGGTTAGGTTAAGGCACGACATGGGTTAGGTTAAGGCACAACATGGGTTAGGTTAAGGCACAACATGGGTTAGGTTAAGGCACAACATGGGTTAGGTTAAGGCACAACATGGGTTAGGTTAAGGCACAACATGGGTTAGGTTAAGGCACAACATGGGTTAGGTTAAGGCACAACATGGGTTAGGTTAAGGCACAACATGGGTTAGGTTAAGGCACAACATGGGTTAGGTTAAGGCACAACATGGGTTAGGTTAAGGCACAACATGGGTTAGGTTAAGGCACAACATGGGTTAGGTTAAGGCACAACATGGGTTAGGTTAAGGCACAACATGGGTTAGGTTAAGGCACAACATGGGTTAGGTTAAGGCACAACATGGGTTAGGTTAAGGCACAACATGGGTTAGGTTAAGGCACAACATGGGTTAGGTTAAGGCACAACATGGGTTAGGTTAAGGCACAACATGGGTTAGGTTAAGGCACAACATAGGTTAGGTTAAGGCACAACATAGGTTAGGTTAAGGCACAACATGGGTTAGGTTAAGGCACAACATGGGTTAGGTTAAGGCACAACATGGGTTAGGTTAAGGCACAACATGGGTTAGGTTAAGGCACAACATGGGTTAGGTTAAGGCACAACATGGGTTAGGTTAAGGCACAACATGGGTTAGGTTAAGGCACAACATGGGTTAGGTTAAGGCACAACATGGGTTAGGTTAAGGCACAACATGGGTTAGGTTAAGGCACAACATGGGTTAGGTTAAGGCACAACATGGGTTAGGTTAAGGCACAACATGGGTTAGGTTAAGGCACAACATGGGTTAGGTTAAGGCACAACATGGGTTAGGTTAAGGCACAACATGGGTTAGGTTAAGGCACAACATGGGTTAGGTTAAGGCACAACATGGGTTAGGTTAAGGCACAACATGGGTTAGGTTAAGGCACAACATGGGTTAGGTTAAGGCACAACATGGGTTAGGTTAAGGCACAACATGGGTTAGGTTAAGGCACAACATGGGTTAGGTTAAGGCACAACATGGGTTAGGTTAAGGCACAACATGGGTTAGGTTAAGGCACAACATAGGTTAGGTTAAGGCACAACATAGGTTAGGTTAAGGCACAACATAGGTTAGGTTAAGGCACAACATAGGTTAGGTTAAGGCACAACATAGGTTAGGTTAAGGCACAACATGGGTTAGGTTAAGGCACAACATAGGTTAGGTTAAGGCACAACATGGGTTAGGTTAAGGCACAACATGGGTTAGGTTAAGGCACAACATGGGTTAGGTTAAGGCACAACATGGGTTAGGTTAAGGCACAACATGGGTTAGGTTAAGGCACAACATGGGTTAGGTTAAGGCACAACATGGGTTAGGTTAAGGCACAACATGGGTTAGGTTAAGGCACAACATGGGTTAGGTTAAGGCACAACATGGGTTAGGTTAAGGCACAACATAGGTTAGGTTAAGGCACAACATAGGTTAGGTTAAGGCACAACATAGGTTAGGTTAAGGCACAACATAGGTTAGGTTAAGGCACAACATAGGTTAGGTTAAGGCACAACATAGGTTAGGTTAAGGCACAACATAGGTTAGGTTAAGGCACAACATAGGTTAGGTTAAGGTACAACATAGGTTAGGTTAAGGTACAACATAGGTTAGGTTAAGGTACAACATAGGTTAGGTTAAGGTACAACATAGGTTAGGTTAGGTTAGGTTACACGTTGTTGTAAGGAAAGGTGTAGGGGGGGGCGGGGGCGGCAGGTTCGTTGATAGTGATTATAGTAAGTGAATGCTTGTGACATGATCAGATTTGTCACGTCAGGATGCACCTTTGGCTTATTAGAGGCGGCGCTCCAATTCTATGCTTGTGTCAGACCTGTGTCTTTGACTCATGTCATTGTTTGTGCGCTGTGACAGGAGGTACTATTGTGATGTTGGGTGCACCGTTGTATAGGACATGTGTGGGTGTTGGTGCCTGATCTGCGCAATGGTGGATGTCGAAAGGGTGGGATATTGTATTTTCCGCATGGACCTCCTGGTCTGGTTGTGATAGTGTGGATTGTGTAATGTGGCGGAGAGGATGCACTGGATGTTGTTCCATGCTGGTGCTTACATATTGTATGTGCGCCCGTTAGAAGCAGAGAGTGGTGCGTGATCAGAGTGGCTGGCTGACGTGTGGTTCCCATTGTGGGCAGACTCTTTCAGCATGTATACGGACAGTTGTATATATATTCTGTAGTTTGATGGCTCTGCATTGATTACTAATCAGCGCCGTGTGTACGGGTAATCTGGTTCCAGTCCAAAATGTTCCATCTGTGTACATT
>NW_025727876.1:80000-85000 GCF_021461385.2 Schistocerca piceifrons
GACACAAATCCAACTACGAGCTTTTTAACCGCAACAACTTTAATATACGCTATTGGAGCTGGAATTACCGCGGCTGCTGGCACCAGACTTGCCCTCCAATAGATACTCGTTAAAGGATTTAAAGTGTACTCATTCCGATTACGGGGCCTCGGATGAGTCCCGTATCGTTATTTTTCGTCACTACCTCCCCGTGCCGGGAGTGGGTAATTTGCGCGCCTGCTGCCTTCCTTGGATGTGGTAGCCGTTTCTCAGGCTCCCTCTCCGGAATCGAACCCTGATTCCCCGTTACCCGTTACAACCATGGTAGGCGCAGAACCTACCATCGACAGTTGATAAGGCAGACATTTGAAAGATGCGTCGCCGGTACGAGGACCGTGCGATCAGCCCAAAGTTATTCAGAGTCACCAAGGCAAACGGACCGGACGAGCCGACCGATTGGTTTTGATCTAATAAAAGCGTCCCTTCCATCTCTGGTCGGGACTCTGTTTGCATGTATTAGCTCTAGAATTACCACAGTTATCCAAGTAACGTGGGTACGATCTAAGGAACCATAACTGATTTAATGAGCCATTCGCGGTTTCACCTTAATGCGGCTTGTACTGAGACATGCATGGCTTAATCTTTGAGACAAGCATATGACTACTGGCAGGATCAACCAGGGAGCTGCGTCAACTAGAGCTGAGCAGCCGGCCGCCCGGGAGTGTGTCCCGGGGGCCCGCGCGAACACGCAAGCGTCCGCTCAATCATTCTGCAAACAGGAGGAGGCTGAGCTCCCCTGCACAATACACCTCGAAACCCTCTCAGGTCCCGGCGGCGCGCAGCGCCGTCCCAAGTACTTGGTCGGGTTCGAGAGAGGCGCAATCGCCCGGAGTTAGGCGAGTAGACGCTTTCGGTGCGACCACCCGTGCTCCCAACTGAGCTTGCCGCTGCCGACAGAGGCCCGGGAGCGTGCTGTCGTGGCATTGCCGGCGGGAGACAACACGCGCCACCTACGGTGACCGGCAGCTCCAACGCCAGCGCCACAGAAGGACAAAAGCCCCACTTGGGTGCCGAAGCGAACTCTCCCAGCACAGCGCACGCGCCAACACATCCGCACAGCTGCGATACAAACCACCAGCGAGAACCGCTGGGGCGACCGAGCAGCAGACGGCGTCGCGGCGCCGAGCGCCGGGCGGCAGCGCATCCTCAACGCACACAGTCCTCAATCGGACCAGCACACTGAAGATGTCCACCGCGCTTCGCACCGGGCCCGCGAGGACCTACTTTGGCCGCACGGCGCCGCGCGCAGGGTGCGCCGGCGCGCAGCTGCGACGCCTGCCGCGTCCGTCGGCCGGCGCGCCTGCCACTGGCCGCCCCCACCAGCCGGCTGTAGCGCGTGCGCCCACGCACCGCGCGGCCAGCACGCCGGGAGGCGCCCCCTCACCGGCCGGGGACGGTCCCACCCAGCCACCGCCGCGTATCGCTTCACACCCAGATGCCGTTCAGTTTCGTCGGCATGGTGGGTATCGCTGGAACAACCGGTTAGTACCTCAACCTATCGTCGCCATCACCGATTCACCCCTAGCGAGAACAACCGCACCACAACAGGTTACCATTTGTTCATTTGCGTAACTTCACCAGAAAACGCAGGCGTCCATCGCCATTTGCAACTTCCACGATTATTGCATGCCTGTGTCAGGTGTCACGCCACACTACGTCTGCCCACATACACGCAACAAAATGTGCACGCCTAGACAATACGTGGAAGGTGGCCCCCGTACGTATGCGATGTCCATTGCTCGAACGACTGTCAACCGGCCTCTGTAGCATGTCGCAGATATGGAACGCGGTGCACCATGCCATCACGGTGTGTGAGGAGAGACGACTAGGTCCGAATACATCAACAGACAGCTCATGCTGATCGCCATCCACGGCGTCCGTTCCTCCCACACGTCTCTATGGCGTACCACACTGCAATCCAGCTCTCATAGGGAGACGACACGTAGCTGCGTGCACAATATTTGCACTGTATGGTCCGCCGTTTTTGGGCGCAGTCGTTGTACGGTCACACATGTGCCACGATGTATCATTCAGTACATAAGGACGAATGTGCAGTACAGATTGTGGTTTACGCGTACGACATTAGCGGACAGTTGACACAGGCCGCACCACAACGTAGCCTGAGTACGTCGCATGCGGAGGGCATTGAACATGCAAAGTTCTCACCAACCAGCTTGCGAAGGCAGGGGGCAAGGTGGGGACGTGGGGAGGGGCGGCATGTACGTCCTGCTGCCATCCACATTACAGTGTACAGCAGGAGCATGTGGAAAGTGAGCAAGACTTGCAAGGTGTTTAACATGAAGCGATACACAGGGGAGCGGGGAGTGCGAGTAGCGAACTATATTGCGAGGGTTGCGGGTGGGCAACACTACACTAATTGAACGAGTCGTATAACAATTACAGAGCAGGTTTAGGCGACAACGTGGGTTACGTTAGGCGACAACGTGGGTTACGTTAGGCGACAACGTGGGTTAGGTTAAGGCACGACGTGGGTTAGGTTAAGGCACGACATGGGTTAGGTTAAGGCACGACATGGGTTAGGTTAAGGCACAACATGGGTTAGGTTAAGGCACAACATGGGTTAGGTTAAGGCACAACATGGGTTAGGTTAAGGCACAACATGGGTTAGGTTAAGGCACAACATGGGTTAGGTTAAGGCACAACATGGGTTAGGTTAAGGCACAACATGGGTTAGGTTAAGGCACAACATGGGTTAGGTTAAGGCACAACATGGGTTAGGTTAAGGCACAACATGGGTTAGGTTAAGGCACAACATGGGTTAGGTTAAGGCACAACATGGGTTAGGTTAAGGCACAACATGGGTTAGGTTAAGGCACAACATGGGTTAGGTTAAGGCACAACATGGGTTAGGTTAAGGCACAACATGGGTTAGGTTAAGGCACAACATGGGTTAGGTTAAGGCACAACATGGGTTAGGTTAAGGCACAACATGGGTTAGGTTAAGGCACAACATGGGTTAGGTTAAGGCACAACATGGGTTAGGTTAAGGCACAACATGGGTTAGGTTAAGGCACAACATGGGTTAGGTTAAGGCACAACATGGGTTAGGTTAAGGCACAACATGGGTTAGGTTAAGGCACAACATGGGTTAGGTTAAGGCACAACATGGGTTAGGTTAAGGCACAACATGGGTTAGGTTAAGGCACAACATGGGTTAGGTTAAGGCACAACATGGGTTAGGTTAAGGCACAACATGGGTTAGGTTAAGGCACAACATGGGTTAGGTTAAGGCACAACATGGGTTAGGTTAAGGCACAACATGGGTTAGGTTAAGGCACAACATGGGTTAGGTTAAGGCACAACATGGGTTAGGTTAAGGCACAACATGGGTTAGGTTAAGGCACAACATGGGTTAGGTTAAGGCACAACATGGGTTAGGTTAAGGCACAACATGGGTTAGGTTAAGGCACAACATGGGTTAGGTTAAGGCACAACATGGGTTAGGTTAAGGCACAACATGGGTTAGGTTAAGGCACAAC
Organism: Schistocerca piceifrons; assembly: GCF_021461385.2. Lineage (NCBI taxonomy): Eukaryota > Metazoa > Arthropoda > Insecta > Orthoptera > Acrididae > Schistocerca > Schistocerca piceifrons. Next base: position 83,540 of record NW_025727876.1, read on the forward strand.
ATGGGTTAGGTTAAGGCACAACATGGGTTAGGTTAAGGCACAACATGGGTTAGGTTAAGGCACAACATGGGTTAGGTTAAGGCACAACATGGGTTAGGTTAAGGCACAACATGGGTTAGGTTAAGGCACAACATGGGTTAGGTTAAGGCACAACATGGGTTAGGTTAAGGCACAACATGGGTTAGGTTAAGGCACAACATGGGTTAGGTTAAGGCACAACATGGGTTAGGTTAAGGCACAACATGGGTTAGGTTAAGGCACAACATGGGTTAGGTTAAGGCACAACATGGGTTAGGTTAAGGCACAACATGGGTTAGGTTAAGGCACAACATGGGTTAGGTTAAGGCACAACATGGGTTAGGTTAAGGCACAACATGGGTTAGGTTAAGGCACAACATAGGTTAGGTTAAGGCACAACATAGGTTAGGTTAAGGCACAACATAGGTTAGGTTAAGGCACAACATAGGTTAGGTTAAGGCACAACATAGGTTAGGTTAAGGCACAACATAGGTTAGGTTAAGGCACAACATAGGTTAGGTTAAGGCACAACATAGGTTAGGTTAAGGCACAACATAGGTTAGGTTAAGGCACAACATAGGTTAGGTTAAGGTACAACATAGGTTAGGTTAAGGTACAACATAGGTTAGGTTAAGGTACAACATAGGTTAGGTTAAGGTACAACATAGGTTAGGTTAAGGTACAACATAGGTTAGGTTAGGTTAGGTTACACGTTGTTGTAAGGAAAGGTGTAGGGGGGGGCGGGGGCGGCAGGTTCGTTGATAGTGATTATAGTAAGTGAATGCTTGTGACATGATCAGATTTGTCACGTCAGGATGCACCTTTGGCTTATTAGAGGCGGCGCTCCAATTCTATGCTTGTGTCAGACCTGTGTCTTTGACTCATGTCATTGTTTGTGCGCTGTGACAGGAGGTACTATTGTGATGTTGGGTGCACCGTTGTATAGGACATGTGTGGGTGTTGGTGCCTGATCTGCGCAATGGTGGATGTCGAAAGGGTGGGATATTGTATTTTCCGCATGGACCTCCTGGTCTGGTTGTGATAGTGTGGATTGTGTAATGTGGCGGAGAGGATGCACTGGATGTTGTTCCATGCTGGTGCTTACATATTGTATGTGCGCCCGTTAGAAGCAGAGAGTGGTGCGTGATCAGAGTGGCTGGCTGACGTGTGGTTCCCATTGTGGGCAGACTCTTTCAGCATGTATACGGACAGTTGTATATATATTCTGTAGTTTGATGGCTCTGCATTGATTACTAATCAGCGCCGTGTGTACGGGTAATCTGGTTCCAGTCCAAAATGTTCCATCTGTGTACATTAGTGACAAAGACTCCCCTCATGCAGTGGGGCTCGGTCTGTTATAACTCTTCCGCGTAATATATTTGCCCCACGTTTTTGCGACTGCGAGTGCGAGTGCAACGCGCATGGGGACCGACATGCTGATGG
>NW_025727876.1:90000-92500 GCF_021461385.2 Schistocerca piceifrons
TCGGGAATGGAGCCAGCGTTGGAAGGTGGCTCTGTCGTGAAGAGGCTGCGCCAGAAGTCCACCAGCCCCGGGATGGTCGACGGCGGCTGGAGCAGGGTGCCATCCAGGAGGCCACGCACGCAGCGCGCGCGATTCTTCCTGAAGGCATCCTGACATCTGGCATATTCCCACCGGCGGCGCTTCCGCTTGGAGAGCGGAGGGCCACCACCAGACCGCTGCTTGGATGGCGGGCGCAACGTCTTCCTCTTCCTTGCTCCTGCTTCCTCAGAGCCGACAGCACGGAGGGCCTCAGGCAGCCCAGCCGCGACCACTGCCAACGGCGTACCCGGCCCCAAACACGCAAGGTCGTCCAGGGCCGAGAAGCGCGCGGCCGACCGCGGCAGGCCGGCGAGGTGCCTCCATATAGCTTCGTCGACTATAGATGTTTGTGGCGGGCGCTCAAGCTCCGGCGGAGAGGGTGGCCCCTCCGGCAGCGACTCCGGGACGGGTGAATGGCGCAGACCATGCTGCGTCTGTTGTTCCCGCCTCAGCTCCTCTACGTATTCCCGCACCATCGTCCTGTGTGCCACCGTCCTCCTCCTGCACTTGATGGCATCCAGGGTACGGTGCGGAAACAGGGGTAGAAGCTCCTGGTTTGCAAAGAGGACTTTGGAGTCACTGGCACAGAGAAGCCTAGCCTCCGCCAGGGCGAGCTCCCGCATTTCTTCTTCCGCCCACCGAGCTCTCTTCCTATCGGTTGTAATCTCCGCATTTGCCGCTTCCGGATGGGCGCGGCGGCGGTGTTGTCCGAGCCCGATCTTGCTGCGGAAGGCACGGCTGCAAATGCTGCAGTGGAACCATGGCTCCACGGCCTGCTCTACTTCAGGGCGGGTTGGCAGGCTAGCAGTCGGGACTGTTGGGCCGGGTCCTTCAGCGGAAGGCCCGGTACCCGTGTTTTCTTCTCTTGTTGTCCCAACATTAAGGGTTTTGCGATGGAGGGCTGGTAACCCCCCAAAGCCCCAAGTGCGGACTTCCACTCTGCTTACCAGTCCTATCAAGGACTGGCGTATCGGCGGGCCCACGGGAAGGGGGGAAGCCGCAGGCAAGGAGAGGCTAAGAGGGCATGGCCCATGTATTGCGCTTCACTTGCCCAGTAACTATGCCTTAAGAGAGTCATAGTTACTCCCGCCGTTTACCCGCGCTTGCTTGAATTTCTTCACGTTGACATTCAGAGCACTGGGCAGAAATCACATTGCGTCAACACCCGCTAGGGCCATCGCAATGCTTTGTTTTAATTAGACAGTCGGATTCCCCCAGTCCGTGCCAGTTCTGAGTTGATCGTTGAATGGCGGCCGAAGAGAATCCGCGCACCCGCGCGCCCCCGGAGGAGCACGCTAAGGCGGACGCGGCCTCGCAGCAAGGAAGATCCGTGGGAGGCCAAGGCACGGGACCGAGCTCGGATCCTGCACGCAGGTTGAAGCACCGGGGCGCGAACGCCGCGCAGGCGCGCGCATCCTGCACCGCCGACCAGCACGAGGCCGACCAACGGCGAGAGCAGACCACGCCCGCGCTAAACGCCCGCACTTACCGGCACCCCTACGGCACTCACCTCGCCCAGGCCCGGCACGTTAGCGCTGACCCACTTCCCGACCAAGCCCGACACGCCCCGATCCTCAGAGCCAATCCTTATCCCGAAGTTACGGATCCAATTTGCCGACTTCCCTTACCTACATTATTCTATCGACTAGAGGCTCTTCACCTTGGAGACCTGCTGCGGATATGGGTACGAACCGGCGCGACACCTCCACGTGGCCCTCTCCCGGATTTTCAAGGTCCGAGGGGAAGATCGGGACACCGCCGCAACTGCGGTGCTCTTCGCGTTCCAAACCCTATCTCCCTGCTAGAGGATTCCAGGGAACTCGAACGCTCATGCAGAAAAGAAAACTCTTCCCCGATCTCCCGACGGCGTCTCCGGGTCCTTTTGGGTTACCCCGACGAGCATCTCTAAAAGAGGGGCCCGACTTGTATCGGTTCCGCTGCCGGGTTCCGGAATAGGAACCGGATTCCCTTTCGCCCAACGGGGGCCAGCACAAAGCGCATCATGCTATGACGGCCCCCATCAACATCGGATTTCTCCTAGGGCTTAGGATCGACTGACTCGTGTGCAACGGCTGTTCACACGAAACCCTTCTCCGCGTCAGCCCTCCAGGGCCTCGCTGGAGTATTTGCTACTACCACCAAGATCTGCACCGACGGCGGCTCCAGGCAGGCTCACGCCCAGACCCTTCTGCGCCCACCGCCGCGACCCTCCTACTCGTCAGGGCTTCGCGGCCGGCCGCAAGGACCGGCCATGACTGCCAGACTGACGGCCGAGTATAGGCACGACGCTTCAGCGCCATCCATTTTCAGGGCTAGTTGCTTCGGCAGGTGAGTTGTTACACACTCCTTAGCGGATTCCGACTTCCATGGCCACCGTCCTGCTGTCTTAAGCAACCAACGCCTTTCATGGTTTCCCATGAGC
>NW_025727876.1:95000-102500 GCF_021461385.2 Schistocerca piceifrons
CAGCGGGTTACCCCGACCTTTCGGCCTAGGAAGACACGCTGATTCCTTCAGTGTAGCGCGCGTGCGGCCCAGAACATCTAAGGGCATCACAGACCTGTTATTGCTCAATCTCGTGCGGCTAGAAGCCGCCTGTCCCTCTAAGAAGAAAAGTAATCGCTGACAGCACGAAGGATGTCACGCGACTAGTTAGCAGGCTAGAGTCTCGTTCGTTATCGGAATTAACCAGACAAATCGCTCCACCAACTAAGAACGGCCATGCACCACCACCCACCGAATCAAGAAAGAGCTATCAATCTGTCAATCCTTCCGGTGTCCGGGCCTGGTGAGGTTTCCCGTGTTGAGTCAAATTAAGCCGCAGGCTCCACTCCTGGTGGTGCCCTTCCGTCAATTCCTTTAAGTTTCAGCTTTGCAACCATACTTCCCCCGGAACCCAAAAGCTTTGGTTTCCCGGAGGCTGCCCGCCGAGTCATCGGAGGAACTGCGGCGGATCGCTGGCTGGCATCGTTTATGGTTAGAACTAGGGCGGTATCTGATCGCCTTCGAACCTCTAACTTTCGTTCTTGATTAATGAAAACATACTTGGCAAATGCTTTCGCTTCTGTTCGTCTTGCGACGATCCAAGAATTTCACCTCTAACGTCGCAATACGAATGCCCCCGCCTGTCCCTATTAATCATTACCTCGGGTTCCGAAAACCAACAAAATAGAACCGAGGTCCTATTCCATTATTCCATGCACACAGTATTCAGGCGGGCTTGCCTGCTTTAAGCACTCTAATTTGTTCAAAGTAAACGTGCCGGCCCACCGAGACACTCAATAAAGAGCACCCTGGTAGGATTTCAACGGGGTCCGCCTCGGGACGCACGAGCACGCACGGGGCGGTCGCACGCCTTCGGCTCGCCCCACCGGCAGGACGTCCCACGATACATGCCAGTTAAACACCGACGGGCGGTGAACCAACAGCGTGGGACACAAATCCAACTACGAGCTTTTTAACCGCAACAACTTTAATATACGCTATTGGAGCTGGAATTACCGCGGCTGCTGGCACCAGACTTGCCCTCCAATAGATACTCGTTAAAGGATTTAAAGTGTACTCATTCCGATTACGGGGCCTCGGATGAGTCCCGTATCGTTATTTTTCGTCACTACCTCCCCGTGCCGGGAGTGGGTAATTTGCGCGCCTGCTGCCTTCCTTGGATGTGGTAGCCGTTTCTCAGGCTCCCTCTCCGGAATCGAACCCTGATTCCCCGTTACCCGTTACAACCATGGTAGGCGCAGAACCTACCATCGACAGTTGATAAGGCAGACATTTGAAAGATGCGTCGCCGGTACGAGGACCGTGCGATCAGCCCAAAGTTATTCAGAGTCACCAAGGCAAACGGACCGGACGAGCCGACCGATTGGTTTTGATCTAATAAAAGCGTCCCTTCCATCTCTGGTCGGGACTCTGTTTGCATGTATTAGCTCTAGAATTACCACAGTTATCCAAGTAACGTGGGTACGATCTAAGGAACCATAACTGATTTAATGAGCCATTCGCGGTTTCACCTTAATGCGGCTTGTACTGAGACATGCATGGCTTAATCTTTGAGACAAGCATATGACTACTGGCAGGATCAACCAGGGAGCTGCGTCAACTAGAGCTGAGCAGCCGGCCGCCCGGGAGTGTGTCCCGGGGGCCCGCGCGAACACGCAAGCGTCCGCTCAATCATTCTGCAAACAGGAGGAGGCTGAGCTCCCCTGCACAATACACCTCGAAACCCTCTCAGGTCCCGGCGGCGCGCAGCGCCGTCCCAAGTACTTGGTCGGGTTCGAGAGAGGCGCAATCGCCCGGAGTTAGGCGAGTAGACGCTTTCGGTGCGACCACCCGTGCTCCCAACTGAGCTTGCCGCTGCCGACAGAGGCCCGGGAGCGTGCTGTCGTGGCATTGCCGGCGGGAGACAACACGCGCCACCTACGGTGACCGGCAGCTCCAACGCCAGCGCCACAGAAGGACAAAAGCCCCACTTGGGTGCCGAAGCGAACTCTCCCAGCACAGCGCACGCGCCAACACATCCGCACAGCTGCGATACAAACCACCAGCGAGAACCGCTGGGGCGACCGAGCAGCAGACGGCGTCGCGGCGCCGAGCGCCGGGCGGCAGCGCATCCTCAACGCACACAGTCCTCAATCGGACCAGCACACTGAAGATGTCCACCGCGCTTCGCACCGGGCCCGCGAGGACCTACTTTGGCCGCACGGCGCCGCGCGCAGGGTGCGCCGGCGCGCAGCTGCGACGCCTGCCGCGTCCGTCGGCCGGCGCGCCTGCCACTGGCCGCCCCCACCAGCCGGCTGTAGCGCGTGCGCCCACGCACCGCGCGGCCAGCACGCCGGGAGGCGCCCCCTCACCGGCCGGGGACGGTCCCACCCAGCCACCGCCGCGTATCGCTTCACACCCAGATGCCGTTCAGTTTCGTCGGCATGGTGGGTATCGCTGGAACAACCGGTTAGTACCTCAACCTATCGTCGCCATCACCGATTCACCCCTAGCGAGAACAACCGCACCACAACAGGTTACCATTTGTTCATTTGCGTAACTTCACCAGAAAACGCAGGCGTCCATCGCCATTTGCAACTTCCACGATTATTGCATGCCTGTGTCAGGTGTCACGCCACACTACGTCTGCCCACATACACGCAACAAAATGTGCACGCCTAGACAATACGTGGAAGGTGGCCCCCGTACGTATGCGATGTCCATTGCTCGAACGACTGTCAACCGGCCTCTGTAGCATGTCGCAGATATGGAACGCGGTGCACCATGCCATCACGGTGTGTGAGGAGAGACGACTAGGTCCGAATACATCAACAGACAGCTCATGCTGATCGCCATCCACGGCGTCCGTTCCTCCCACACGTCTCTATGGCGTACCACACTGCAATCCAGCTCTCATAGGGAGACGACACGTAGCTGCGTGCACAATATTTGCACTGTATGGTCCGCCGTTTTTGGGCGCAGTCGTTGTACGGTCACACATGTGCCACGATGTATCATTCAGTACATAAGGACGAATGTGCAGTACAGATTGTGGTTTACGCGTACGACATTAGCGGACAGTTGACACAGGCCGCACCACAACGTAGCCTGAGTACGTCGCATGCGGAGGGCATTGAACATGCAAAGTTCTCACCAACCAGCTTGCGAAGGCAGGGGGCAAGGTGGGGACGTGGGGAGGGGCGGCATGTACGTCCTGCTGCCATCCACATTACAGTGTACAGCAGGAGCATGTGGAAAGTGAGCAAGACTTGCAAGGTGTTTAACATGAAGCGATACACAGGGGAGCGGGGAGTGCGAGTAGCGAACTATATTGCGAGGGTTGCGGGTGGGCAACACTACACTAATTGAACGAGTCGTATAACAATTACAGAGCAGGTTTAGGCGACAACGTGGGTTACGTTAGGCGACAACGTGGGTTACGTTAGGCGACAACGTGGGTTAGGTTAAGGCACGACGTGGGTTAGGTTAAGGCACGACATGGGTTAGGTTAAGGCACGACATGGGTTAGGTTAAGGCACAACATGGGTTAGGTTAAGGCACAACATGGGTTAGGTTAAGGCACAACATGGGTTAGGTTAAGGCACAACATGGGTTAGGTTAAGGCACAACATGGGTTAGGTTAAGGCACAACATGGGTTAGGTTAAGGCACAACATGGGTTAGGTTAAGGCACAACATGGGTTAGGTTAAGGCACAACATGGGTTAGGTTAAGGCACAACATGGGTTAGGTTAAGGCACAACATGGGTTAGGTTAAGGCACAACATGGGTTAGGTTAAGGCACAACATGGGTTAGGTTAAGGCACAACATGGGTTAGGTTAAGGCACAACATGGGTTAGGTTAAGGCACAACATGGGTTAGGTTAAGGCACAACATGGGTTAGGTTAAGGCACAACATGGGTTAGGTTAAGGCACAACATGGGTTAGGTTAAGGCACAACATGGGTTAGGTTAAGGCACAACATGGGTTAGGTTAAGGCACAACATGGGTTAGGTTAAGGCACAACATGGGTTAGGTTAAGGCACAACATGGGTTAGGTTAAGGCACAACATGGGTTAGGTTAAGGCACAACATGGGTTAGGTTAAGGCACAACATGGGTTAGGTTAAGGCACAACATGGGTTAGGTTAAGGCACAACATGGGTTAGGTTAAGGCACAACATGGGTTAGGTTAAGGCACAACATGGGTTAGGTTAAGGCACAACATGGGTTAGGTTAAGGCACAACATGGGTTAGGTTAAGGCACAACATGGGTTAGGTTAAGGCACAACATGGGTTAGGTTAAGGCACAACATGGGTTAGGTTAAGGCACAACATGGGTTAGGTTAAGGCACAACATGGGTTAGGTTAAGGCACAACATGGGTTAGGTTAAGGCACAACATGGGTTAGGTTAAGGCACAACATGGGTTAGGTTAAGGCACAACATGGGTTAGGTTAAGGCACAACATGGGTTAGGTTAAGGCACAACATGGGTTAGGTTAAGGCACAACATGGGTTAGGTTAAGGCACAACATGGGTTAGGTTAAGGCACAACATGGGTTAGGTTAAGGCACAACATGGGTTAGGTTAAGGCACAACATGGGTTAGGTTAAGGCACAACATGGGTTAGGTTAAGGCACAACATGGGTTAGGTTAAGGCACAACATGGGTTAGGTTAAGGCACAACATGGGTTAGGTTAAGGCACAACATGGGTTAGGTTAAGGCACAACATAGGTTAGGTTAAGGCACAACATGGGTTAGGTTAAGGCACAACATGGGTTAGGTTAAGGCACAACATGGGTTAGGTTAAGGCACAACATGGGTTAGGTTAAGGCACAACATGGGTTAGGTTAAGGCACAACATGGGTTAGGTTAAGGCACAACATGGGTTAGGTTAAGGCACAACATGGGTTAGGTTAAGGCACAACATGGGTTAGGTTAAGGCACAACATGGGTTAGGTTAAGGCACAACATGGGTTAGGTTAAGGCACAACATGGGTTAGGTTAAGGCACAACATGGGTTAGGTTAAGGCACAACATGGGTTAGGTTAAGGCACAACATGGGTTAGGTTAAGGCACAACATGGGTTAGGTTAAGGCACAACATGGGTTAGGTTAAGGCACAACATAGGTTAGGTTAAGGCACAACATAGGTTAGGTTAAGGCACAACATAGGTTAGGTTAAGGCACAACATAGGTTAGGTTAAGGCACAACATAGGTTAGGTTAAGGCACAACATAGGTTAGGTTAAGGCACAACATAGGTTAGGTTAAGGCACAACATAGGTTAGGTTAAGGCACAACATAGGTTAGGTTAAGGTACAACATAGGTTAGGTTAAGGTACAACATAGGTTAGGTTAAGGTACAACATAGGTTAGGTTAAGGTACAACATAGGTTAGGTTAAGGCACAACATAGGTTAGGTTAAGGTACAACATAGGTTAGGTTAAGGTACAACATAGGTTAGGTTAGGTTAGGTTACACGTTGTTGTAAGGAAAGGTGTAGGGGGGGGGCGGGGGCGGCAGGTTCGTTGATAGTGATTATAGTAAGTGAATGCTTGTGACATGATCAGATTTGTCACGTCAGGATGCACCTTTGGCTTATTAGAGGCGGCGCTCCAATTCTATGCTTGTGTCAGACCTGTGTCTTTGACTCATGTCATTGTTTGTGCGCTGTGACAGGAGGTACTATTGTGATGTTGGGTGCACCGTTGTATAGGACATGTGTGGGTGTTGGTGCCTGATCTGCGCAATGGTGGATGTCGAAAGGGTGGGATATTGTATTTTCCGCATGGACCTCCTGGTCTGGTTGTGATAGTGTGGATTGTGTAATGTGGCGGAGAGGATGCACTGGATGTTGTTCCATGCTGGTGCTTACATATTGTATGTGCGCCCGTTAGAAGCAGAGAGTGGTGCGTGATCAGAGTGGCTGGCTGACGTGTGGTTCCCATTGTGGGCAGACTCTTTCAGCATGTATACGGACAGTTGTATATATATTCTGTAGTTTGATGGCTCTGCATTGATTACTAATCAGCGCCGTGTGTACGGGTAATCTGGTTCCAGTCCAAAATGTTCCATCTGTGTACATTAGTGACAAAGACTCCCCTCATGCAGTGGGGCTCGGTCTGTTATAACTCTTCCGCGTAATATATTTGCCCCACGTTTTTGCGACTGCGAGTGCGAGTGCAACGCGCATGGGGACCGACATGCTGATGGCTCGGTATCGGACGCCGTACAGTGAGCAACGCGATCGCGTCTCTCGCTCGTAAGTGGTACAGGTCGCGGCTCATGTATAGGGACAGCGGGAATGTCGCATATTGGCAATAACTCTTTTTTTTTTTTTTTTTTTTTTTTTTTTTTTTTTTTTTTTTTCTTTATTGTATTTCAATTCCCCATCGGGGCGGGCTGGCAGCAGCATATGCGCTGCTCTTCAGCCGAAAGACATAGAACAAAACAATAGAAGACATTTAAAAACAGCAAAGGAGAGAAGAAGGCGAACATAGATATACAAAAGGGAGAACATCATGGAAGGCAATATACAAAAAAAACGGGGTGACTGTAAAATGGAGATAAAAAAACTGTTTAAAAGTAGCACACACAAAAAGCCACACACTGCGACGATTAAAAGAACACAAGGCACAGTATGACTGGAGCATAAAGGTGTTGACGGATGGCATAGCACACTGACGGCGAACCTCAAGGCAGTACACAATTAAAATCACACCTCTGGACGCACACGAGAAATAGCACGAAACACAACACTGACGTGGCACACTGATGATGATCAATACAGAGGATCTGCCAGGTTCAAGGAGATGAGGGAGACCTGAAGAAGGGAGGGAGGGGAAGAGATGGGGGAGGGGAAAGGGGGGCGCTCGGAAGAGGGCCAGGTAGGGAGGGATGTGGGAAGGAGAGAGGCAAGTATGGGGGGCAGGGTCTCAGGGGAGGGGGGGGATGGAGGAAAATCCGCTCTGGGAGAAGGAAGAAAGAGGAGAAGGGGGCCCTGGGGAGGGGGGGGGGGAACAAGGCCGGGTTATAGTTGGAAGGAAGGGTATATGTCACGGCGAAGTTCGTCATCTGGGAGGGGAAGGCGTTGGAAATTGCCCTGATGAAGGAGATGGAGGGTGTGGAGGTGGAGAGAGGGAGGGATACAGCGATAGAGGCGCGGCAACGGGCGGGGGGTGGAGAGGAAGGAGGAAACCAGAGGGTGGGGGGGATCAAGCCTGCGAACAAGGCAATAACTCTTCATGAAACGCACGTTATAGGGGTGGATTGCACTTTACGAGTGCGGGAAACGTCCGCCGTTCATCCGCTGGAGGTGCGCGTTTGGCGGTTGGGGTGGTGCACGAACGGGTGCGGGTGGAGTCATTGCCGGTCCACGGCTTCGTGCGGCAGAGCCACTGGAGATTGGGTGCTATGGTCGACAGAGGCTGCAGGCTTTGTGGGTGGCGTCGAAAGGCGGGCACTGTGGCGCCATCGCTGTC
>NW_025727876.1:107500-110000 GCF_021461385.2 Schistocerca piceifrons
GGCGTGCCCCGCCCCAGACCAATGACTCGATCCAGGGCAGAGAAACGCTGGGCGGAAGCAGGCAGCCCCGCCAGATGCTCCCAGATGGCGGCGTCAGTCGGCCCCTCCGGCGGCGGCCCGGTGGTGTCGGCCGCGAAGTCCTCGGCTGCGTCGACGGGCGGCGCAGCGGCCTCGCCCGCGTCAGGCAGCGAGCTCGCTGCTCCACGGCGGGACGCCGGCTCTTCGCCCCGACCGATCTCAAGTGCCTCCATGAATTGGCGGACAAGCTGCTTGTGGGCAGCTTGCCGCCGTCGGCACTTGATTGCCTCAAGCGTTCGGTCGGGGAACATCCTGGTAAGTTCTTGATTTACAAAGAAGAACCGGGCGTCCCTCTCAAGGAACAGTTCGGCCTCCGCCTTAGCGAGCGACAGGACGTCTTCCTCCGTCCACCTCGCGCGATGCCTCTCCGTCACGATCTCAGCGTTGGCGGCCGCAGGGTGTTGGCGGCGGCGATGGACCCCGAGACCGTTCTTCGTGGTAAAAGTGCGGTGGCACTCACTGCAAGCAAAGGGAGCTACACAAACTATCGCATTTTCGTTACGGCCAGTTGGCCGGATAGGTGCTGGGGTAGCTGGGGTGGCACCTTCAGCGGAAGGGCCACCATCTCTTGTTTCTTGTCGGCTGCCCCCAACTATAAAGGGATAATGCGAGGGGGGGCTGGTAACCCCCCCAAGCCCCTGGTGCGGTCTTCCACTCTGCGAAAATCAGCGGGCCCACGAGAAGGGGAGAAGACCGCAGGAGAGGAGAGGCTAAGAGGGCTAGGCCCATGTATTGCGCATCACTCTCCCTGTAACTATAGCCCAAGGAAGGCACCTCGCAGCAGCAGCACGACTACATCAAGACCGCACTTCGAAAAGCCAAGTCCGGATGCAGCCACACCGCCGCCACTTGGCCACCTTAAGAGAGTCATAGTTACTCCCGCCGTTTACCCGCGCTTGCTTGAATTTCTTCACGTTGACATTCAGAGCACTGGGCAGAAATCACATTGCGTCAACACCCGCTAGGGCCATCGCAATGCTTTGTTTTAATTAGACAGTCGGATTCCCCCAGTCCGTGCCAGTTCTGAGTTGATCGTTGAATGGCGGCCGAAGAGAATCCGCGCACCCGCGCGCCCCCGGAGGAGCACGCTAAGGCGGACGCGGCCTCGCAGCAAGGAAGATCCGTGGGAGGCCAAGGCACGGGACCGAGCTCGGATCCTGCACGCAGGTTGAAGCACCGGGGCGCGAACGCCGCGCAGGCGCGCGCATCCTGCACCGCCGACCAGCACGAGGCCGACCAACGGCGAGAGCAGACCACGCCCGCGCTAAACGCCCGCACTTACCGGCACCCCTACGGCACTCACCTCGCCCAGGCCCGGCACGTTAGCGCTGACCCACTTCCCGACCAAGCCCGACACGCCCCGATCCTCAGAGCCAATCCTTATCCCGAAGTTACGGATCCAATTTGCCGACTTCCCTTACCTACATTATTCTATCGACTAGAGGCTCTTCACCTTGGAGACCTGCTGCGGATATGGGTACGAACCGGCGCGACACCTCCACGTGGCCCTCTCCCGGATTTTCAAGGTCCGAGGGGAAGATCGGGACACCGCCGCAACTGCGGTGCTCTTCGCGTTCCAAACCCTATCTCCCTGCTAGAGGATTCCAGGGAACTCGAACGCTCATGCAGAAAAGAAAACTCTTCCCCGATCTCCCGACGGCGTCTCCGGGTCCTTTTGGGTTACCCCGACGAGCATCTCTAAAAGAGGGGCCCGACTTGTATCGGTTCCGCTGCCGGGTTCCGGAATAGGAACCGGATTCCCTTTCGCCCAACGGGGGCCAGCACAAAGCGCATCATGCTATGACGGCCCCCATCAACATCGGATTTCTCCTAGGGCTTAGGATCGACTGACTCGTGTGCAACGGCTGTTCACACGAAACCCTTCTCCGCGTCAGCCCTCCAGGGCCTCGCTGGAGTATTTGCTACTACCACCAAGATCTGCACCGACGGCGGCTCCAGGCAGGCTCACGCCCAGACCCTTCTGCGCCCACCGCCGCGACCCTCCTACTCGTCAGGGCTTCGCGGCCGGCCGCAAGGACCGGCCATGACTGCCAGACTGACGGCCGAGTATAGGCACGACGCTTCAGCGCCATCCATTTTCAGGGCTAGTTGCTTCGGCAGGTGAGTTGTTACACACTCCTTAGCGGATTCCGACTTCCATGGCCACCGTCCTGCTGTCTTAAGCAACCAACGCCTTTCATGGTTTCCCATGAGCGTCGATTCGGGCGCCTTAACTCGGCGTTTGGTTCATCCCACAGCGCCAGTTCTGCTTACCAAAAGTGGCCCACTTGGCACTCCGATCCGAGTCGTTTGCTCGCGGCTTCAGCATATCAAGCAAGCCGGAGATCTCACCCATTTAAAGTTTGAGAATAGGTTGAGGTCGTTTCGGCCCCAAGGCCTCTAATCATTCGCTTTACCGGAT
>NW_025727876.1:112500-117500 GCF_021461385.2 Schistocerca piceifrons
CGTTATCGGAATTAACCAGACAAATCGCTCCACCAACTAAGAACGGCCATGCACCACCACCCACCGAATCAAGAAAGAGCTATCAATCTGTCAATCCTTCCGGTGTCCGGGCCTGGTGAGGTTTCCCGTGTTGAGTCAAATTAAGCCGCAGGCTCCACTCCTGGTGGTGCCCTTCCGTCAATTCCTTTAAGTTTCAGCTTTGCAACCATACTTCCCCCGGAACCCAAAAGCTTTGGTTTCCCGGAGGCTGCCCGCCGAGTCATCGGAGGAACTGCGGCGGATCGCTGGCTGGCATCGTTTATGGTTAGAACTAGGGCGGTATCTGATCGCCTTCGAACCTCTAACTTTCGTTCTTGATTAATGAAAACATACTTGGCAAATGCTTTCGCTTCTGTTCGTCTTGCGACGATCCAAGAATTTCACCTCTAACGTCGCAATACGAATGCCCCCGCCTGTCCCTATTAATCATTACCTCGGGTTCCGAAAACCAACAAAATAGAACCGAGGTCCTATTCCATTATTCCATGCACACAGTATTCAGGCGGGCTTGCCTGCTTTAAGCACTCTAATTTGTTCAAAGTAAACGTGCCGGCCCACCGAGACACTCAATAAAGAGCACCCTGGTAGGATTTCAACGGGGTCCGCCTCGGGACGCACGAGCACGCACGGGGCGGTCGCACGCCTTCGGCTCGCCCCACCGGCAGGACGTCCCACGATACATGCCAGTTAAACACCGACGGGCGGTGAACCAACAGCGTGGGACACAAATCCAACTACGAGCTTTTTAACCGCAACAACTTTAATATACGCTATTGGAGCTGGAATTACCGCGGCTGCTGGCACCAGACTTGCCCTCCAATAGATACTCGTTAAAGGATTTAAAGTGTACTCATTCCGATTACGGGGCCTCGGATGAGTCCCGTATCGTTATTTTTCGTCACTACCTCCCCGTGCCGGGAGTGGGTAATTTGCGCGCCTGCTGCCTTCCTTGGATGTGGTAGCCGTTTCTCAGGCTCCCTCTCCGGAATCGAACCCTGATTCCCCGTTACCCGTTACAACCATGGTAGGCGCAGAACCTACCATCGACAGTTGATAAGGCAGACATTTGAAAGATGCGTCGCCGGTACGAGGACCGTGCGATCAGCCCAAAGTTATTCAGAGTCACCAAGGCAAACGGACCGGACGAGCCGACCGATTGGTTTTGATCTAATAAAAGCGTCCCTTCCATCTCTGGTCGGGACTCTGTTTGCATGTATTAGCTCTAGAATTACCACAGTTATCCAAGTAACGTGGGTACGATCTAAGGAACCATAACTGATTTAATGAGCCATTCGCGGTTTCACCTTAATGCGGCTTGTACTGAGACATGCATGGCTTAATCTTTGAGACAAGCATATGACTACTGGCAGGATCAACCAGGGAGCTGCGTCAACTAGAGCTGAGCAGCCGGCCGCCCGGGAGTGTGTCCCGGGGGCCCGCGCGAACACGCAAGCGTCCGCTCAATCATTCTGCAAACAGGAGGAGGCTGAGCTCCCCTGCACAATACACCTCGAAACCCTCTCAGGTCCCGGCGGCGCGCAGCGCCGTCCCAAGTACTTGGTCGGGTTCGAGAGAGGCGCAATCGCCCGGAGTTAGGCGAGTAGACGCTTTCGGTGCGACCACCCGTGCTCCCAACTGAGCTTGCCGCTGCCGACAGAGGCCCGGGAGCGTGCTGTCGTGGCATTGCCGGCGGGAGACAACACGCGCCACCTACGGTGACCGGCAGCTCCAACGCCAGCGCCACAGAAGGACAAAAGCCCCACTTGGGTGCCGAAGCGAACTCTCCCAGCACAGCGCACGCGCCAACACATCCGCACAGCTGCGATACAAACCACCAGCGAGAACCGCTGGGGCGACCGAGCAGCAGACGGCGTCGCGGCGCCGAGCGCCGGGCGGCAGCGCATCCTCAACGCACACAGTCCTCAATCGGACCAGCACACTGAAGATGTCCACCGCGCTTCGCACCGGGCCCGCGAGGACCTACTTTGGCCGCACGGCGCCGCGCGCAGGGTGCGCCGGCGCGCAGCTGCGACGCCTGCCGCGTCCGTCGGCCGGCGCGCCTGCCACTGGCCGCCCCCACCAGCCGGCTGTAGCGCGTGCGCCCACGCACCGCGCGGCCAGCACGCCGGGAGGCGCCCCCTCACCGGCCGGGGACGGTCCCACCCAGCCACCGCCGCGTATCGCTTCACACCCAGATGCCGTTCAGTTTCGTCGGCATGGTGGGTATCGCTGGAACAACCGGTTAGTACCTCAACCTATCGTCGCCATCACCGATTCACCCCTAGCGAGAACAACCGCACCACAACAGGTTACCATTTGTTCATTTGCGTAACTTCACCAGAAAACGCAGGCGTCCATCGCCATTTGCAACTTCCACGATTATTGCATGCCTGTGTCAGGTGTCACGCCACACTACGTCTGCCCACATACACGCAACAAAATGTGCACGCCTAGACAATACGTGGAAGGTGGCCCCCGTACGTATGCGATGTCCATTGCTCGAACGACTGTCAACCGGCCTCTGTAGCATGTCGCAGATATGGAACGCGGTGCACCATGCCATCACGGTGTGTGAGGAGAGACGACTAGGTCCGAATACATCAACAGACAGCTCATGCTGATCGCCATCCACGGCGTCCGTTCCTCCCACACGTCTCTATGGCGTACCACACTGCAATCCAGCTCTCATAGGGAGACGACACGTAGCTGCGTGCACAATATTTGCACTGTATGGTCCGCCGTTTTTGGGCGCAGTCGTTGTACGGTCACACATGTGCCACGATGTATCATTCAGTACATAAGGACGAATGTGCAGTACAGATTGTGGTTTACGCGTACGACATTAGCGGACAGTTGACACAGGCCGCACCACAACGTAGCCTGAGTACGTCGCATGCGGAGGGCATTGAACATGCAAAGTTCTCACCAACCAGCTTGCGAAGGCAGGGGGCAAGGTGGGGACGTGGGGAGGGGCGGCATGTACGTCCTGCTGCCATCCACATTACAGTGTACAGCAGGAGCATGTGGAAAGTGAGCAAGACTTGCAAGGTGTTTAACATGAAGCGATACACAGGGGAGCGGGGAGTGCGAGTAGCGAACTATATTGCGAGGGTTGCGGGTGGGCAACACTACACTAATTGAACGAGTCGTATAACAATTACAGAGCAGGTTTAGGCGACAACGTGGGTTACGTTAGGCGACAACGTGGGTTACGTTAGGCGACAACGTGGGTTAGGTTAAGGCACGACGTGGGTTAGGTTAAGGCACGACATGGGTTAGGTTAAGGCACAACATGGGTTAGGTTAAGGCACAACATGGGTTAGGTTAAGGCACAACATGGGTTAGGTTAAGGCACAACATGGGTTAGGTTAAGGCACAACATGGGTTAGGTTAAGGCACAACATGGGTTAGGTTAAGGCACAACATGGGTTAGGTTAAGGCACAACATGGGTTAGGTTAAGGCACAACATGGGTTAGGTTAAGGCACAACATGGGTTAGGTTAAGGCACAACATGGGTTAGGTTAAGGCACAACATGGGTTAGGTTAAGGCACAACATGGGTTAGGTTAAGGCACAACATGGGTTAGGTTAAGGCACAACATGGGTTAGGTTAAGGCACAACATGGGTTAGGTTAAGGCACAACATGGGTTAGGTTAAGGCACAACATGGGTTAGGTTAAGGCACAACATGGGTTAGGTTAAGGCACAACATGGGTTAGGTTAAGGCACAACATGGGTTAGGTTAAGGCACAACATGGGTTAGGTTAAGGCACAACATGGGTTAGGTTAAGGCACAACATGGGTTAGGTTAAGGCACAACATGGGTTAGGTTAAGGCACAACATGGGTTAGGTTAAGGCACAACATGGGTTAGGTTAAGGCACAACATGGGTTAGGTTAAGGCACAACATGGGTTAGGTTAAGGCACAACATGGGTTAGGTTAAGGCACAACATGGGTTAGGTTAAGGCACAACATGGGTTAGGTTAAGGCACAACATGGGTTAGGTTAAGGCACAACATGGGTTAGGTTAAGGCACAACATGGGTTAGGTTAAGGCACAACATGGGTTAGGTTAAGGCACAACATGGGTTAGGTTAAGGCACAACATGGGTTAGGTTAAGGCACAACATGGGTTAGGTTAAGGCACAACATGGGTTAGGTTAAGGCACAACATGGGTTAGGTTAAGGCACAACATGGGTTAGGTTAAGGCACAACATGGGTTAGGTTAAGGCACAACATGGGTTAGGTTAAGGCACAACATGGGTTAGGTTAAGGCACAACATGGGTTAGGTTAAGGCACAACATGGGTTAGGTTAAGGCACAACATGGGTTAGGTTAAGGCACAACATGGGTTAGGTTAAGGCACAACATGGGTTAGGTTAAGGCACAACATGGGTTAGGTTAAGGCACAACATGGGTTAGGTTAAGGCACAACATGGGTTAGGTTAAGGCACAACATGGGTTAGGTTAAGGCACAACATGGGTTAGGTTAAGGCACAACATGGGTTAGGTTAAGGCACAACATGGGTTAGGTTAAGGCACAACATGGGTTAGGTTAAGGCACAACATGGGTTAGGTTAAGGCACAACATAGGTTAGGTTAAGGCACAACATAGGTTAGGTTAAGGCACAACATGGGTTAGGTTAAGGCACAACATGGGTTAGGTTAAGGCACAACATGGGTTAGGTTAAGGCACAACATGGGTTAGGTTAAGGCACAACATGGGTTAGGTTAAGGCACAACATGGGTTAGGTTAAGGCACAACATGGGTTAGGTTAAGGCACAACATGGGTTAGGTTAAGGCACAACATGGGTTAGGTTAAGGCACAACATGGGTTAGGTTAAGGCACAACATGGGTTAGGTTAAGGCACAACATGGGTTAGGTTAAGGCACAACATGGGTTAGGTTAAGGCACAACATGGGTTAGGTTAAGGCACAACATGGGTTAGGTTAAGGCAC
>NW_025727876.1:127500-130000 GCF_021461385.2 Schistocerca piceifrons
CGGCGCGCAGCGCCGTCCCAAGTACTTGGTCGGGTTCGAGAGAGGCGCAATCGCCCGGAGTTAGGCGAGTAGACGCTTTCGGTGCGACCACCCGTGCTCCCAACTGAGCTTGCCGCTGCCGACAGAGGCCCGGGAGCGTGCTGTCGTGGCATTGCCGGCGGGAGACAACACGCGCCACCTACGGTGACCGGCAGCTCCAACGCCAGCGCCACAGAAGGACAAAAGCCCCACTTGGGTGCCGAAGCGAACTCTCCCAGCACAGCGCACGCGCCAACACATCCGCACAGCTGCGATACAAACCACCAGCGAGAACCGCTGGGGCGACCGAGCAGCAGACGGCGTCGCGGCGCCGAGCGCCGGGCGGCAGCGCATCCTCAACGCACACAGTCCTCAATCGGACCAGCACACTGAAGATGTCCACCGCGCTTCGCACCGGGCCCGCGAGGACCTACTTTGGCCGCACGGCGCCGCGCGCAGGGTGCGCCGGCGCGCAGCTGCGACGCCTGCCGCGTCCGTCGGCCGGCGCGCCTGCCACTGGCCGCCCCCACCAGCCGGCTGTAGCGCGTGCGCCCACGCACCGCGCGGCCAGCACGCCGGGAGGCGCCCCCTCACCGGCCGGGGACGGTCCCACCCAGCCACCGCCGCGTATCGCTTCACACCCAGATGCCGTTCAGTTTCGTCGGCATGGTGGGTATCGCTGGAACAACCGGTTAGTACCTCAACCTATCGTCGCCATCACCGATTCACCCCTAGCGAGAACAACCGCACCACAACAGGTTACCATTTGTTCATTTGCGTAACTTCACCAGAAAACGCAGGCGTCCATCGCCATTTGCAACTTCCACGATTATTGCATGCCTGTGTCAGGTGTCACGCCACACTACGTCTGCCCACATACACGCAACAAAATGTGCACGCCTAGACAATACGTGGAAGGTGGCCCCCGTACGTATGCGATGTCCATTGCTCGAACGACTGTCAACCGGCCTCTGTAGCATGTCGCAGATATGGAACGCGGTGCACCATGCCATCACGGTGTGTGAGGAGAGACGACTAGGTCCGAATACATCAACAGACAGCTCATGCTGATCGCCATCCACGGCGTCCGTTCCTCCCACACGTCTCTATGGCGTACCACACTGCAATCCAGCTCTCATAGGGAGACGACACGTAGCTGCGTGCACAATATTTGCACTGTATGGTCCGCCGTTTTTGGGCGCAGTCGTTGTACGGTCACACATGTGCCACGATGTATCATTCAGTACATAAGGACGAATGTGCAGTACAGATTGTGGTTTACGCGTACGACATTAGCGGACAGTTGACACAGGCCGCACCACAACGTAGCCTGAGTACGTCGCATGCGGAGGGCATTGAACATGCAAAGTTCTCACCAACCAGCTTGCGAAGGCAGGGGGCAAGGTGGGGACGTGGGGAGGGGCGGCATGTACGTCCTGCTGCCATCCACATTACAGTGTACAGCAGGAGCATGTGGAAAGTGAGCAAGACTTGCAAGGTGTTTAACATGAAGCGATACACAGGGGAGCGGGGAGTGCGAGTAGCGAACTATATTGCGAGGGTTGCGGGTGGGCAACACTACACTAATTGAACGAGTCGTATAACAATTACAGAGCAGGTTTAGGCGACAACGTGGGTTACGTTAGGCGACAACGTGGGTTACGTTAGGCGACAACGTGGGTTAGGTTAAGGCACGACGTGGGTTAGGTTAAGGCACGACATGGGTTAGGTTAAGGCACAACATGGGTTAGGTTAAGGCACAACATGGGTTAGGTTAAGGCACAACATGGGTTAGGTTAAGGCACAACATGGGTTAGGTTAAGGCACAACATGGGTTAGGTTAAGGCACAACATGGGTTAGGTTAAGGCACAACATGGGTTAGGTTAAGGCACAACATGGGTTAGGTTAAGGCACAACATGGGTTAGGTTAAGGCACAACATGGGTTAGGTTAAGGCACAACATGGGTTAGGTTAAGGCACAACATGGGTTAGGTTAAGGCACAACATGGGTTAGGTTAAGGCACAACATGGGTTAGGTTAAGGCACAACATGGGTTAGGTTAAGGCACAACATGGGTTAGGTTAAGGCACAACATGGGTTAGGTTAAGGCACAACATGGGTTAGGTTAAGGCACAACATGGGTTAGGTTAAGGCACAACATGGGTTAGGTTAAGGCACAACATGGGTTAGGTTAAGGCACAACATGGGTTAGGTTAAGGCACAACATGGGTTAGGTTAAGGCACAACATGGGTTAGGTTAAGGCACAACATGGGTTAGGTTAAGGCACAACATGGGTTAGGTTAAGGCACAACATGGGTTAGGTTAAGGCACAACATGGGTTAGGTTAAGGCACAACATGGGTTAGGTTAAGGCACAACATGGGTTAGGTTAAGGCACAACATGGGTTAGGTTAAGGCACAACATGGGTTAGGTTAAGGCACAACATGGGTTAGGTTAAGGCACAACATGGGTTAGGTTAA
>NW_025727876.1:140000-142500 GCF_021461385.2 Schistocerca piceifrons
CCCAAGTACTTGGTCGGGTTCGAGAGAGGCGCAATCGCCCGGAGTTAGGCGAGTAGACGCTTTCGGTGCGACCACCCGTGCTCCCAACTGAGCTTGCCGCTGCCGACAGAGGCCCGGGAGCGTGCTGTCGTGGCATTGCCGGCGGGAGACAACACGCGCCACCTACGGTGACCGGCAGCTCCAACGCCAGCGCCACAGAAGGACAAAAGCCCCACTTGGGTGCCGAAGCGAACTCTCCCAGCACAGCGCACGCGCCAACACATCCGCACAGCTGCGATACAAACCACCAGCGAGAACCGCTGGGGCGACCGAGCAGCAGACGGCGTCGCGGCGCCGAGCGCCGGGCGGCAGCGCATCCTCAACGCACACAGTCCTCAATCGGACCAGCACACTGAAGATGTCCACCGCGCTTCGCACCGGGCCCGCGAGGACCTACTTTGGCCGCACGGCGCCGCGCGCAGGGTGCGCCGGCGCGCAGCTGCGACGCCTGCCGCGTCCGTCGGCCGGCGCGCCTGCCACTGGCCGCCCCCACCAGCCGGCTGTAGCGCGTGCGCCCACGCACCGCGCGGCCAGCACGCCGGGAGGCGCCCCCTCACCGGCCGGGGACGGTCCCACCCAGCCACCGCCGCGTATCGCTTCACACCCAGATGCCGTTCAGTTTCGTCGGCATGGTGGGTATCGCTGGAACAACCGGTTAGTACCTCAACCTATCGTCGCCATCACCGATTCACCCCTAGCGAGAACAACCGCACCACAACAGGTTACCATTTGTTCATTTGCGTAACTTCACCAGAAAACGCAGGCGTCCATCGCCATTTGCAACTTCCACGATTATTGCATGCCTGTGTCAGGTGTCACGCCACACTACGTCTGCCCACATACACGCAACAAAATGTGCACGCCTAGACAATACGTGGAAGGTGGCCCCCGTACGTATGCGATGTCCATTGCTCGAACGACTGTCAACCGGCCTCTGTAGCATGTCGCAGATATGGAACGCGGTGCACCATGCCATCACGGTGTGTGAGGAGAGACGACTAGGTCCGAATACATCAACAGACAGCTCATGCTGATCGCCATCCACGGCGTCCGTTCCTCCCACACGTCTCTATGGCGTACCACACTGCAATCCAGCTCTCATAGGGAGACGACACGTAGCTGCGTGCACAATATTTGCACTGTATGGTCCGCCGTTTTTGGGCGCAGTCGTTGTACGGTCACACATGTGCCACGATGTATCATTCAGTACATAAGGACGAATGTGCAGTACAGATTGTGGTTTACGCGTACGACATTAGCGGACAGTTGACACAGGCCGCACCACAACGTAGCCTGAGTACGTCGCATGCGGAGGGCATTGAACATGCAAAGTTCTCACCAACCAGCTTGCGAAGGCAGGGGGCAAGGTGGGGACGTGGGGAGGGGCGGCATGTACGTCCTGCTGCCATCCACATTACAGTGTACAGCAGGAGCATGTGGAAAGTGAGCAAGACTTGCAAGGTGTTTAACATGAAGCGATACACAGGGGAGCGGGGAGTGCGAGTAGCGAACTATATTGCGAGGGTTGCGGGTGGGCAACACTACACTAATTGAACGAGTCGTATAACAATTACAGAGCAGGTTTAGGCGACAACGTGGGTTACGTTAGGCGACAACGTGGGTTACGTTAGGCGACAACGTGGGTTAGGTTAAGGCACGACGTGGGTTAGGTTAAGGCACGACGTGGGTTAGGTTAAGGCACGACGTGGGTTAGGTTAAGGCACGACGTGGGTTAGGTTAAGGCACGACGTGGGTTAGGTTAAGGCACGACGTGGGTTAGGTTAAGGCACGACGTGGGTTAGGTTAAGGCACAACATGGGTTAGGTTAAGGCACAACATGGGTTAGGTTAAGGCACAACATGGGTTAGGTTAAGGCACAACATGGGTTAGGTTAAGGCACAACATGGGTTAGGTTAAGGCACAACATGGGTTAGGTTAAGGCACAACATGGGTTAGGTTAAGGCACAACATGGGTTAGGTTAAGGCACAACATGGGTTAGGTTAAGGCACAACATGGGTTAGGTTAAGGCACAACATGGGTTAGGTTAAGGCACAACATGGGTTAGGTTAAGGCACAACATGGGTTAGGTTAAGGCACAACATGGGTTAGGTTAAGGCACAACATGGGTTAGGTTAAGGCACAACATGGGTTAGGTTAAGGCACAACATGGGTTAGGTTAAGGCACAACATGGGTTAGGTTAAGGCACAACATGGGTTAGGTTAAGGCACAACATGGGTTAGGTTAAGGCACAACATGGGTTAGGTTAAGGCACAACATGGGTTAGGTTAAGGCACAACATGGGTTAGGTTAAGGCACAACATGGGTTAGGTTAAGGCACAACATGGGTTAGGTTAAGGCACAACATGGGTTAGGTTAAGGCACAACATGGGTTAGGTTAAGGCACAACATGGGTTAGGTTAAGGCACAACATGGGTTAGGTTAAGGCACAACATGGGTTA